>NC_140169.1:109223528-109407048 GCF_963971535.1 Notolepis coatsorum | reverse complement strand
CATGGGCGAGGATGTCCCACACTAACATACGTGGACGTACACAAGAGAGATGTGGGAGCAGGAAGTACCGGCGAGCTAGGCGGATGCATGAAGGATCGGGATGACTGGAAGCACCAATGGAGGGCCCGTCCGAGGACGACCTAGATATAGATAGCGTTGCCATCATCATTGCGTCTCTGTGCGTCGATGCTATTTGCGGGTATTTAAATGAGGTAATATGGGCGTAAAATGTGCCCCTTTCTAAAAAAAGAGCCTCATTGCAAAAACACTCCAATGCACAAAGATTGCCACTAATTGCCACGTGAATGTCAAAGTGACGCTATTTACGTCTTCAGATAATTGGTGGTAACTAAGCGCATTAGTGATCCGTTGGGTTAGGTAATAATCACAATAAAGAGAATAGAACCCGCACACTCATATGCTTCAGAATAAACGTTTAATTTATAACGTTTCATCAGGTCCATGAGGAGTAGACACTGGAAACACAGTCAATTAAAATATTATTCTGGAGTATATGAGAATGCAGGTTCTATTCTCTTAAGTAGACATTAAATGTAATTTCTCACTCTAAAAATATTCCTAAATCTGAAATAATTTTCACTGACACACAGTGCCTAACTTCGGCTGAAAGATTCAGCACCATGGATAGGTCTGCTCAAACACATTTATTTTAGGATGACATGACAAACGATTTGGTACAATCTGGGTGGGCTCATTCTAGATGTGATATTTTACATTTAGAATTTGCCCACCCAATTGGTACCACAAAAGTGTTCCAAGTGGCCCAAGGACTAGAAGAGCTATAGTAGTATTGATTGTCAAGACTTCCAATTTACGATCAGAGATCAGACTTCCAATTTGCGATCATGGGCAGTATTTATACTATACTACCATATCAGGAGCAAATTGCACTACGTGAGCCAACTGTGCTGACAGATATCAGGAGCAAAACGCACACCGTATGGGCGTGTTTGCGCTAGTATATAATTTGCGCAATATCTTTAGTGAATAGGTCCTTAAGACGGAGCAATTAGCGGGCACAAATCACACGCCGCTAAGGGTGCTATTAGCGGGCGCAATCCATTCTTTGTGAATTCGTCCCTATGTATCCGTCTAAATACCTTCCACTGTAAACCGTATCCTGGTTTCTTGTGTCTTAATGGTGTAAACCCAAAAAGCCATTTGACAAAATTAGAGTGGATTCGCAGTGACAAGAAATAAACACTATTACATAATCGTATCCACAACAACAACAATAGCAACTGCATCTCACTTGTATTGCTATAGGTAGTGCTACTGGCACTATATTGACTTATACTGTATTCATAAATAAATGTATGTATGGAGATGTGGATGAGCTGGCTCTGGATTTGGTGATAATACTTTGTCTCCCCATTTTCTAGGGTCTTATTTCAGCACACAACGTAGAGCCTCAGCTACCAGCAAGCTGGCCGCCTGTCATATACCCACACATATAGAGGCATAGCTCCATAGAGACCAGCCTTACTGAGGAAACATGTTTGTGCATGCGGCTGGAATAATATGCATGTGTGATGTGCCCCTGAGAACGCGTGCATTAATGTGTACTTGCGCAAAGAATGTGTTTACATGTTTACGTGTGCTTTGGTTGCTGGGTAAGCATGCTTTTAGGGTGTGTGCACTATATAGTGTACTGTATATGTTTACAGCAGAATGGTTTGATTTCAAATTCCTATTAACTCCCTATCCAATCATAACTCCCAGATTGATCAATCATATAATCCCAGGTTGACCAATCACATCATATAATCACATAACCCATCAAGCATGCAAAGGCAGCTGATATATTCATATATCATTGTTTTTAAGTGATGCATATTAATTTAAGCACCACATCTGCTTGTCGATATACTGATATTCAAATATTTGAATTTAAATGCTTAGAAAATGAATCTTCTGAATTGATATTGTAGGTACGTAGGAAAAAGGTCTTGACTGACTGTAAAAACAAAAGAATTCATGTGCAACACTTATTTGGCAAGACACTTATCATAGGATCACTGATGTGTTGATGCCAGAAGAGGGTTCTATGACAGACACATCACATGTAATCACCTATTGGAAGTGAAGACAGTCTGCATGAATGTTCCATTTTTCAGGAACAAATGAAACGTTTGAAATAACCACTGATTCCTTATACGCATCCCATTTCTACCAACTTGTCATCCCATATGTCTTAAGATAAGATAAAATAAGATATTCCTTTATTGATCCCCTTGGGGAAATACCAGTGTCCCTACTTCAGCATGTCTCGTTTGTTGTACGGATGTGTTACAGAGAACATGAACACCTGGCATTGTTTTCTCACAAACAAAGCTCAGTAAATTTTCATTAATGCTTTTCCTAGGGCTTTTGTAAATGAGAAATCACTATGGAATAAAAGATATTATCGTAAAATAGAGTGGATTTTTGAATGCTCAAATGGAGAGAGAGAGAGAGTGTGTGTGTGTGTGTGTGTGTGTGTGTGTGTGTGTGTGTGTGTGTGTGTGTGTGTGTGTGTGTGTGTGCGTGCGTGCGTGCGTGCGTGCGTGCGTGCGTGCGTGCGTGCGTGCGTGCGTGCGTGTGTGCGTGCGTGCGTGTGTGTGTGTGTGTGTTTTGGGGGGGGGGGTTGCTGCAGGGTGGGGAAGATTACCTAAAAAACAACAACAACGACTTGGAATGTCAGGCAAAACAAATCAGGCATGCAGAGAGGGAGCCTGTTTACATGGGGGAATATTCAACACCCTTATCAGTAATTCTATACAACGTCCATCGCATGAACATGGGGTTCTTTCTAAATACTTAGTTGAATGTGTGAGCGGGATTTTGAGTGGGGAATTGAAAGGGAACGTGGAGATGAGAGAGAAGGGAGCAGTCGGAGCAGGGGCAGCTCCCGTCCCTCCGTGTCTGCTGATTAATTAGCTCTGACGCTATCCATGAAAGTAATACACTGATAAGGCCACGGAACAAACAAAAGCCAATTACAAGGCTGTCTCCTCCCAACAGCGAGCTCCTACCCCAGATAGCAAAAGATGTTAATTCAATGTTGAATTATGGTCAAAATGGTTGATTTTTGGTTAAGGTCGACGATTGATGGTGGATTAACCATCAACCGATCAACCAATTGATGCCAATTAACCAATGTTGAAAAGATGCCATTGAATCAATGTTGTTTTGTGGTTGAATTTTAATTATTGAAATGCCAACATCTAATCAATCGCACAGTCGTTCAGTATTGACACCACTAAATGAGATGTCATGCCAATATATCCACAGTAGGACCACCACAATACCCAACAAAACAAGCCACCAGAACAATAGAAGCCCACCCCGCTGGAACGTGTATGTGTGTGTGTGAGTGCGTGTGTGCTGTGCGCTAACCTCGTTCCCACTTTTATCTCCTCCGTGAGATAAAGACTGGTAAAGCACTACGGCCGAAAGTGTGAAGTGTGGTAGAATTTTCAGTGTATGTACTTCCCCTGGAAGCTGCCTCCGAACGGACCAAACTTTTCCCGAATCCTGTTGGCAAACAAGCTAGAACGTCCCGGTCATTTAGTAAATTCTTCAGGCAAAGCCGTTGCAGTGGCTTAAACGAGGAAATATTGTGCACTTCACACGTTTCTATAATTGTTTTGTCGAAACCGGAAAGCCTGTAGCCGGTAGGCCTACTTCCTGTACTTCTGTTTTCACACTTTAGGAGGTACCAGCCTAGCTGTGCTCTGAGCAGAGGTGCGTTCCTGATTGGCTGACTGGTTGCACTATATTTTAATGATGCCACGGCGTGCACGCTTGCTCCCGGGCGCGTGCGCGTGCTCCTGTGCATGCGCATAAATGTTCCCTCGCATACGCACAGACTAAAGACAATGCCTAATTGCCTCTAAGAATGGAATGTAACACATTTCATTCACAAGTTTTGTGTGAATGTATGTGAGAACGTATTTGAACACACTTGACGACCTGGGCTATTGTTATGCAAAGTAGCCATGTGGGTACTTAGCGAGTTGGCGCATCAGTCGAGTGCAGCGCATTCCTCAGGTTTGGTGTGAACGATGGTCTGACTCAGGCAGAGCACCGTTCATACCAAACCTGTGAATGTGATTGCCATGAATCGTTATGCTTATGCAAGGTAGCCAGGTACATGCGACGAGTCTAGTGCAGCGCGTTCTTGAGTGCGTGCGCACATCCGTGCATGTGCGTGCACGCGCTTCTGCTCACAAAAGCTTGGTTGCATGTCGTGCAACCCCGTCCCACCTCTGGTGCTGAGGCTGCCTAACCTTTAGCGATATGAATACATCAAACCAACAATAAATAATATCATAGAGAAGAAGACAGTATATGGCATATTAATAACCTCTTCCGCCCGTGCGGTCCGTCGGCGAACCGCAAATGACATCACGTCATAAATCAGCCTCTCCAGACTGTCTGACAAAAGTATCGTTTTTATTTTCAAACGTATTCAAGTATAAACATCATAACCATGTCACAACAGCATTTATAATGTATATTATCATCAATACGTTAGTTTAGGAATAGGTTAAAGTGTTATTACCGTAAATCCTCAAATGTAGGACGGGTCTTATATTTACTTCAGCTGCAAAGAGCACCAGACCTTTATTAGAGAGAGGCTTATATACGAGGCAGGCCATAATTTCACAAACTGGCCAATTGTAATTGTGATTGATTGATTGATTGATTTTATTTAGACATAAACATATACATATCACATGAGTATTTGCTTTGTCAGGGTGAAACTGTGGTGGATTAACGTAATTCACACACTGAAGTTGGAACTGTCTATAGGTGCAGGGTCTGGGGACGATTTAGCGTGTGGTACCTTCTCGACCTCAGTCAAATCGAGTTGATGATAACATGCAGTAGCTTTAGATAACGCTATCATAGCCATCATGATCTGTAATGTCAACTGGACAACGCCAGCCCCGCCTGCCAACACCATATAGATAGCGAACGTTAACCAACATTTGCAAACGAAGCCAACGTCATCCAGCTGACACCACAGATCTGGCTATAACAATGTTAGCTAACGCTAATGCTAACGCGAGGGAAACGTTAATGTAGTCAGTGTAGAGAGAGGCAGCACTTAATTTGCATTGACAAGAGTTTATCTGATTCTATATCACGGCACGAAAAATAAAATAAAAACTATTTTTTGCGACCTTGTATTGGAAGCCGGCCTGTATTTGTCTGCATGTATCGAACCCCCGGCTTATATAAGAGGCCCGTCCTTTATTCGAGTACCCTCCACTATTAGAGGATTTACGGTAGATAGATTTTCCTTTCATTTTGGTCAGGGTTATTTTGCGAGAGGCGACCATTTTGGAAACCCTTGAATCATGGGAATTGTTTTTTGGTGGCCGATGTCCCTTTTGTGAAGGACATCGCTAGCTCTGGATCTGCGTTGGAATTTTTCAAAACTACACTTCCTGAAAGGATCTATGGGGTTCAAGGTTCATAGTTCTGTATGAATTTTTTTAATAACTCGTATTATTCTGGATAATATACCACAAAACGTATTCAATAACAAATATTGAAACGCAGTTAGTATTTTAGGTGGATTTTCAGAAAATAAGGTTCCGGGTTAATATTCCACTATACAGTATAGCTATATCTGCGGCAGTCGTTTCAGGACTACAAATGCAAAATGTAATTATTCATTGTAAAAATAGTGTCGTATTAATTATCATTATAATAATTTAATTCCACGGATATCTTTAATATCGGCAAACAGCGCGTTACACTAGTTCTGCCTCCTCATATCAATCGAAATAACGTATTGTTTTCATCTCTCTATATTAACATGATTCCATCAACACAACATAAATGTTCAAAACACAACAAGACAGTTTGCATCACTTCCCACGGTTCTCTGCACTTGTGCGGTAGTTGTTGCCACGGTATTGGGTCTTTGGGTGAATACTTCATTGGCGGGGAAGAAGAACACTGATAACGGTGTGTGGACCATCCTGCGAGCCCCAGGCCACCGTCCCGCGAGCCCCAGACCACCGCCCCGCGGGACGGTGGCCTGGGGCTCGCAGGACGGTCCACACACCGCTATCAGTGTTCTTCTTCCCCGCCAATGAAGTATTCTTTTTCAAGTTTCAAGTTTCTTTAATAGTTGTCATACAGAAGTACAGAATACCTTTATACAAAATGCTTCTTACTGTTTCGCTCCAGAGACTGTGTTTAGACAAGATAGTATGAAATAAAATAGTATAGCATGTAAAATAGAAGTAAAAATAGAGGTCACAGTGTTCAGTATAGACATATGTACAATGTTCGATGCAGAATAGAAGTAACTGAGTTACCATACAATATACAATATATACTATGCAATGTACTAATATACAATACTATATAGTGCAGAGCAGAAATGGGATGAGGTACAATTTAGGTACAATTTACAGTAAGGTGTATGAGTTGTAGTGCAAATCCTTTACCAATAAATATAAATATAAAGTGTAAAGTGTGTTTAGGTGTTCTAAAGTGTGTAAAGTGGGTGCTGCAGTGAGTTGCCCGTTTAAAGTGAGTGTGTGCGTGTGGATGTGTGCTGTGTGCATTTGATGGTTGCTGCATAGTGTTTATTGTTCGTTGAGCAGCCTGATGGCATGGGGATAGAAGCTCCTTCTGAGTCTTTCTGTGCTCGCCTTAAGACTCCGGTATCGCTTGCCTGACCGCAACAGTTCAAAGTTGTTCGGGTGGCTGGAGTCCTTGATGATTCTCTTAGCCTTCCCCCTGCACCGCTTGTTGTAAATGTTCTGGAGGGTGGGAAGCCCCCCTCCAATTGTGCGTTCGGCTGAACGTGTCACTCTTTGTAGTCTGCTACGGTCTTGTGCAGTGCTATTCCCAAACCAGGAGGTGATGTTGCCAGTCAGGATGCTCTCGATTGTACATGAGTAGAAGTTCCTAAGGATCTTCTGACTGACTTGGAACTTCCTTAGGCGCCTGAGGAAGTAGAGGCGTTGTCGTGCCTTCTTCACAACACTGTCAATGTGTGTGGTCCATGTCAAGTCCTCGGATATGTGGGCTCCGAGGTACTTGAAACTGTTCACTCTCTCAACCGGTGCCCCGTCGATGCTGAGGGGGCTGTAGTCATTGACCCCCGACCTCCTGAAGTCCACAATCATCTCTTTTGTTTTGCTGATGTAGTGGAATTCTCAGTCCAAACTGTCCAACCCTTATGGAAATATGTGTATGTTATGTTGGTTGAATGTTGAGTCCCACAGGGCAAACAGCTGCTGGGAAATTGTAATTGGTATGGTCAGAACACCCACACGTATTCTAGTCTCATAAAGTAGTCTGAACAACCTTACAATGGGGGGTTGGCTGTTAAGAGTGGCCCTGGGGGAGAAAGGGATTAGCATTTACGGGAAGTAGGCCAGCTCCCCAGTTCAAAGACCGGGGATATTTACACAAGCCGATGGAGACACTAGTTACAATAGGGTAATGGCTGAAGACAGTTGGTTTCGCCAACAGTCCATTGATACCATCTGTCTGAACGAAATAACATACAAGTGTCACCAAACAGCCTGTTAAATCCTGCAGAACATCCTGTGGGCTCTGTAGAAGAGACCACATGTTTGAGGAGTTAAGCTACACTATTCAAGCAATTAAAATACGGTTATAGTCAAAAATATTACAGATAGGTTGTACTAAAATAACCAGAAAATACTGACAACTAACTGATGATAATAATAATGATTAAAATACACTAGGAGGTCACCATTTGGCTTGTCTTATTTATCCTCTAAGGAAAATTAGGCTCTCCTGAGTCTAATGATATGAAATATGCAATGTATATGATTAAGAATCACAGAGTTTGAAATTAAGCCACTTCTGGACTTCATTGGAAAAATACTTAACGTGCTGAATAATAACTGTATAAAATAGATATTGATTTAAGTTAAAAGAATATGATTAGGAAACTATACAAGTGGAATTAATGATAAAAGACTGTGATTCTGGTCAAGTATAAAGCAGTTGAGTAGAAAATGGTATCTATGTGTTCATCTGCTTATCCCCGATTCAAAAATACACATCTTGAATTGTGAAACAGAACTGTAAAGTAAATTTAGACAGTAAAACTTTTTGGAGGGAGAAAATACTTTCTTTGTTTGTCAGCCAGACAACAGAGAACAAAGACAATTCAACAACTATCATACTTTAATCTGCTTTATTAGTAGGGCAAGCGGCATAGTGCTTCGGTACCTTAAAGCCAATAGCGTCCTTTATTTTAATTGAACCAGAACCATTGTAATTACACTTTTAACTTTGAATTAAACAGATGCTGGTACAACTTCTCCTTCATTTCTCCTGCTTAGCTGCCGTCGAACAAGACCAGAGTTATGGTCTTTTGAAAGTACCAGGGTTTTTAGGACGGGCAATTCACAACGCAGAGTATTGGTTCTGATGTCATCAGAACAGAACATAGACCCTAGGTGACTTCACTGACGTTCAGGGAGAGGCAGTTCTCCTGACACCACTGTGACAGATTCTCTACCTCTTCCAGGTAGGCCCTCTCGTCGTTGGCAGAGATCAGGCCCACCACTACTGTGTCATCAGCAAATTTGATGATTGTATTGTTGTTCCGCTGTGCCACGCAGTCATGTGTGTACAGGGAGTAGAGGAGGGGGCTCAGAACACAGTCCTGGGGGGCCCCTATGTTGAGCGTGATGGATGAGGAGGTGCAGTTGCCTGCTCTTACCACCTGGGGTCTGCCCGTCAGGAAGTCCAAGACCCACTGGCAGAGGTCATAGTTCTAAAAAAGAAAACGTTAGGAACTTGTTACATTCACCCACACAAGGGCTGAGTAATCACACACCCCCCCTCTCTCTCTCACACAGTGTGTGTGTGTGTGTGTGTGTGTGTGTGTGTGTGTACGTCTGTGTATTATGTTTGTGTGTGTTCTTGATCCCACTGCGGGCAACATGATCAATACATGGATTTCTCCAGCAACATGCCATGCACTTTGACCCTGGAAGTGTGTTTTTCTATATAATACCCTTGACAGATGGATGCCACAGCTGAGCAGCCTAATTAAGAATTGATCAATGGCCAAACGATCCGTTACTTAATACTAATAGACAGTACTTTGCTTCTGTTGTGAGGACCAAATATCCTCACAAGTGATAAAAACAAGATTTCGTTGTTGTTCCATGATGATTGGATATCCATCCAGCCTTGTGTTATTGAAGCATCTGTGGGGTCAGTGAAGGGGGCGGTAGCCAATCACTATGCTGGCCCAGTTTTAATAAAATATGAATTAACAACCGCCTTTCCAGAATAGCCAGCCAAGGGACAGAACGTTCCTTAACAACGTACTTGTGAGAGCCAGGAAGCATTGTCACATGGTTCTGTGAGGTTTCTGTCCTTGCCTTCTCACTCGTTCTGATCCTTTAACCACCCTCGCTTTGTTTTCATTCATTTTTTTCTGTCAAGTATTTCAATTCCCTCGTTCACACGTTTCTCCCCGCTGACGTCATCTGAGACGTCGCTGATTGGTTCCCTCACTTCCCCACGCTTTTCAATCACATTCCCCAGCTGTCTCTGCCTTTCAATCAATCGATCCCTCATTATTTATACCCCGTTTTCCCCACCCTAAGTTGTTGGTTCGTCTTGATTTGTCGCTGGATGTTTTTCCCCGTTGCTTCTGTTTCACTGTGCTATTCTCCAGGAATTCCTAGAAGCCTTCGCTTGGATACCTGCTCCGTGGCGCGCGCTCGCCTCCACTGTTGTTCCTGTTCCTTTACGCAGCTCGTCTGGGTGAGTTTTTCTAGATTGACTGTCTTGACCTATTTCCGATTTTCGTGTGTAAACCTTTACACTGAAGTCTACCACCTTTTTGTCAGACAGTCACTCACCCAGCCATTATCGTTTTTGCTCTTTCCTTTTTTGGAATAATATTTTGGGGATCTTCCACCTCCCACTGTGTATTGACACGAAGATATTATTTCACATTTGGACTGTGTTTGGATTTTTGCTCACTGTGTATTTACACGAAGATATTGTTTCACATTTGGACTGTGTTTGGATTTTTGCTCACTGTGTGTTTACACGAAGATAGTATTTCACATTTGGACGGTGTTTGGATTTTTGCTCACTGTGTGTTTACATGAAGATATTCACTTGGGCTGTTTTTGGAATATTGCACATCACTGTGTTGTTTAACACGAAGAATATAACACCCTGTCCTCCAGCTCGTTTCAAGTCTGCTCTGTCACTGACCCGTTCCCTCTCTCCCTCTCTCGGTCTTACACAACATCTGAGAGGTCCGCCGTGAGAGTCTGCAGAGCGGTACAGAGGTCTGCTCCTGCTTCCCAAGACTACCCTTCCGGGAGAAGCTGCAGAGCAGCAGAACTTTGCCCCTTGTTCATTGTACCTGTTCTTGTTGACCTGCTTTCCCTTTTTCACTTATTCCTATTATCAAATAAACAAGCCCTCGTATTTGGCAACTCTGAATCCAACTCTCTTGTGTCGTTAGCGTTTGGGGTCGGTGTCAAACCATAACATTACGAACCAACCATGACGACCCCAGCCGACACAGAGGGGGTCAGAACCGCACTTGCAATTCAAGTCGAGTTGACCAGGGATCACGGTCTCCAACTTGAGCGGGCTGCGGCTGCGGTGCAGAACCTCAGGGACCAGGTCCTGCCTATGCAGGGTTCAATGGCCGCTATGGCGGGACAACAGTCCGAGATTCTCGCCCAGCTTAACTCGCTGGGCGACGCCGTTAATACTTTTCATCTCTCACACCCTTCAGGAACATTCCCCGCAGCCCCAGCAGATCTCGCACCTCGGGAACCCCTTCTCTCCGTCCCACGGCTGTTCGACGGTAATCCCGAGGAATGTGCCACATTCATCATGCAATGTGAGTTGGTTTTCCGTCATCAACCAAGCCGTTTTTCTGCTCAGGGGTCCCGAGTGGCTTATATAACCAACCTACTTTCAGGCCATGCTGCCCAGTGGGTCACTTCCTCCTGGGCAATGGAAGCAGATTTTTTGTTCTCCTACCCAGACTTCGTGGCGGAGCTCCGCAGAGTGTTCCACCATCCAGCCCGAGGTCTGGACCCTGGAGCCCGGTTGGGGACCTTCCGACAAGGGAGCAGCAGGGTGACGGACTATGTCATGGAGTTTCGACTGGCGGCGGTGGAGAGTGGATGGAACGAACCTGCTCTTCGCCTAACCTTCATAAGGGGGCTCAGTGACGCAGTCCGGGACCAGCTCGCTACCAGGGAGGTGCCCGACTCCCTCGAGGAGCTTTTTAGCCTTGTCATCCGTATTGACGGACGCCTCCTGGAGAGAAGGCGCGAGAGGACCCGACTGTCACCTCCTGAAACACCCCGGACTCCTGGACGCCCCGTCCCCAACACTACTGATGGTAACAGGCTTCCCCGTCCGGTGCGCGAGGAGGAACCCATGCAGCTGGGACGCTCTCATCTGAGCCAGGCGGAGCGTCAGGCAAGGCTCAGGTCCGGTCTCTGCCTCTACTGCGGAGGTGCGGGACACCGTATCGCCGACTGCCCTATCCGGCCAAAAGATCGGGCTCACCAAGACCCCGGGAGATCCTGGTGAGCCGTTTTTCCCATTCCCAGCGCCGCGCACCACCTGACCATCTGTTGAGCGTCACCCTGGCCTGGGGGGACCAACGTGCCACGGTGGAGGCCCTCATCGACTCTGGGGCAGACGAGAACTTCCTCGACTTCGAGTTTGCCACCCAAGCCAACATACCTCTTGAGGCCCTTGTGAGGCCCTTGGAGATCTTTTCGTTGGACCAACACCGCCTGGCCGACATCTCTCAACGGACCGGCCCAGTCTTGCTGACCATTGCTGGGAACCACGTAGAGAGGATCCAGTTCCTCATTACCCAATCCCCCCTTGTCCCGGTGGTCCTGGGTAGGCCCTGGCTCGCGCTGCACGAGCCCCACATCGCCTGGGCCTCCGGTACCATCAGGGGCTGGAGCTCCTCCTGTCACGCCCGCTGTCTACAGGCGGCGTCTTGTCCCCCGCCCCGGAGACCGGCTGGTGAGTTGCCCCCGGATCCCTCGTCCATTCCTCCCGAGTACCACGACCTCATGGAGGTATTCAGTAAGACCAGGGCTCAGTCCCTTCCACCTCACCGCCCCTATGACTGCGCCATCGACCTCCGCCAAGGGGCTCCCCTTCCCGGCAGCCGCCTCTACAGTCTGACTGTCCCGGAGAAGAAGGCGATGGATCTCTACATCTCTGAGTCATTGGAAGCAGGACTCATTTGGCCTTCCTCCTCCCCGGTGGCGGCCGGGTTCTTCTTTGTTGGTAAGAAGGATGGGGACCTGCGACCCTGCATCGACTATCGTCAGCTCAACGAGATCACCATCAAGAATAAATACCCCCTACCTCTCATGAGCTCCACCTTCGAGCCACTGACCCAGGCCTCGTTCTTCACCAAGCTGGATCTCCGAAGTGCCTATCATCTTGTCCGTATCCGTGAGGGCGATGAATGGAAGACCGCCTTCAAGACCCCCAGGGGCCACTATGAGTACCTTGTGATGCCGTTCGGCCTCACCAACGCCCCGGCGGTATTCCAGGCACTCATGAACGATGTCCTCCGTGACATGCTGGAGGTGTTCGTGGTGGTGTACCTGGACGACATTCTTATCTTTTCCAGGACCCTCGAGGAACACATCCTGCATGTCCGCCGGGTGCTGGAGCGCCTCCTCCACAATCGGCTCTTCGTCAAGGCGGAGAAGTGCCGTTTCCACTCCAACTCCGTCGACTACCTGGGCTTCATCGTGGAGAAGGGCTTGACCCGAGCGGATCCTCGCAAGATCCAGGCAGTGGAGGATTGGCCGGAACCCACCACCCGGAAGGAGCTACAGAGTTTCCTCGGGTTCGCAAACTTCTACCGTAGGTTCATCCGGAACTACAGCCAAGTGGCGGAGCCTCTTACCAAGCTGACCTCCCCCGCTCTGCCGTTCGACTGGTCCCCAGCGGCACGCGCTGCGTTCCGCTCCCTCAAGAGAAGGTTCACTTCCGCTCCTATCCTGCTCCACCCTGACCCCAAGAGACAGTTCATCGTGGAGGTGGACGCTTCGGATTCTGGCCTGGGCGCTGTCCTATCTCAGCGTTCTCCTTCCGACCAGAAGGTACATCCTTGCGCCTTCTACTCGCGTCGCTTCCTCCCCGCCGAGAGGAACTACGACACCGGCAATCGGGAGCTACTGGCGGTCGTGGCTGCTCTGGAGGAGTGGCGTCATTGGCTAGAGGGTGCCGAGGAGCCTTTTACCATCTGGACGGACCACAAGAACCTAACGTTCATCCGCGCTTCCAGGCGCCTCAACGGTCGGCAGGCGAGATGGGCCAGTTTCCTCAGTCGGTTCGACTTCTCGCTGACCTTCCGCCCCGGTTCCCGCAACACGAAGGCCGACTCCCTGTCCCGGATGCACTCCAAGGGGGCTCCACCCTCTGAGGACCCATCTCCCATCATCCCGGAGGCCCGAGTGGTTGGAGCCATCACCTTGGGCATCGAGGGTGTGGTGAGGCGTGCCCTACGCTTCCAACGTGCCCCAAGCAACGTCCCTAGGAGCCGTCTCTTCGTCCCTGACTCTGTCCGGTCCCAGGTACTGCTGTGGGGCCATACCAGCCGGTTCGCCTGCCACCCAGGCGTCCATCGCACGTTCTCCTTCCTGGCTCGTCGTTTCTGGTGGCCCACCATGCGGAACGACGTCAAGGAGTTCGTTTTGGCCTGCGCGGTCTGTGCCCGCAGCAAGGCCTCTCACCAGGCACCCTCCGGGCTCTTGCAGCCACTTCCCGTTCCAAGCCGTCCGTGGTCACATGTGGCGCTCGACTTCGTCACTGGTCTACCCTCCTCCCAGGGGAACACCTGCCTTCTGACCGTGGTGGATCGATTCAGCAAGGGGGTCCACCTCGTGGCCCTCTCCAAGCTTCCCTCAGCAGCCGAGACGGCGGACCTCCTGACGCACCACGTGTTCCGCCTTCACGGCTTTCCCCAGGACATCGTCTCTGACCGGGGGCCCCAGTTCACCTCCCAGGTATGGCGGGCTTTCTGCAAGGGATTGGGGGCAACGGTCAGTCTCTCCTCTGGCTACCATCCCCAGACAAACGGGCAGACGGAGAGGATGAACCAGAGCGTGGAGTCTGCTCTTCGGTGTGTGGCAGCCGAGAGGCCGGCATCCTGGAGTCGTTTCCTTCCCTGGGTTGAATACTCGATCAACTCAATGGTCAGTTCCGCCACCGGCCTCTCCCCTTTTGAGGCCTCCCTGGGCTACCAGCCCCCTCTTTTTCCCGCACTGGAGACGGAAGTGGCAGTTCCCTCCGTGCAGGTCCACCTCGACCGCTGCCGTCGCGTTTGGGAGATCACCAGGACCGCGCTGCTCCGGACATCTGAGCGCGCCTGTCGTGGTGCCGACCGGCGCCGGGTTCCCGCGCCGACTTACCGCCCTGGGCAGAGGGTGTGGCTCTCCGCGAAGGACCTCCCGCTACGGTCATCGGCCAAGAAGCTCAACCCTCGCTTCGTCGGTCCTTTCGAGGTCCTGAAGGTACTCAGTCCGGCGGCCCTGCGCCTGAAGCTTCCTGCATCCATGCACATCCACCCCGTGTTCCATGTCTCCCGGGTTAAGCCCGTCTCCCTCAGTCCCCTTATGCCTCCGGCTCCTGATCCACCGCCTCCTGTGCTAGTGGATGGTCACCCCCAGTGGCAGGTCCGCCGGTTGATGGGCGTTCGTCGGCGGGGCCGGGGATTCCAATACCTGGTGGACTGGGAGGGTTACGGCCCTGAGGAGCGTAGCTGGGTCTCCCGGCAGCTCATCGTGGATCCCGGCTTGATCACCGACTTCCATCGGGCCCATCCTGACGAGCCGGGTCGGCCTGGTCGCCGGGCGGCTCCCGTGGAGGGGGGGGTACTGTGAGGTTTCTGTCCTTGCCTTCTCACTCGTTCTGTTCCTTTAACCACCCTCGCTTTGTTTTCATTCATTTTTTCTGTCAAGTATTTCAATTCCCTCGTTCACACGTTTCTCCCCGCTGACGTCATCTGAGACGTCGCTGATTGGTTCCCTCACTTCCCCACGCTTTTCAATCACATTCCCCAGCTGTCTCTGCCTTTCAATCAATCGATCCCTCATTATTTATACCCCGTTTTCCCCACCCTAAGTTGTTGGTTCGTCTTGATTTGTCGCTGGATGTTTTTCCCCGTTGCTTCTGTTTCACTGTGCTATTCTCCAGGAATTCCTAGAAGCCTTCGCTTGGATACCTGCTCCGTGGCGCGCGCTCGCCTCCACTGTTGTTCCTGTTCCTTTACGCAGCTCGTCTGGGTGAGTTTTTCTAGATTGACTGTCTTGACCTATTTCCGATTTTCGTGTGTAAACCTTTACACTGAAGTCTACCACCTTTTTGTCAGACAGTCACTCACCCAGCCATTATCGTTTTTGCTCTTTCCTTTTTTGGAATAATATTTTGGGGATCTTCCACCTCCCACTGTGTATTGACACGAAGATATTATTTCACATTTGGACTGTGTTTGGATTTTTGCTCACTGTGTATTTACACGAAGATATTGTTTCACATTTGGACTGTGTTTGGATTTTTGCTCACTGTGTGTTTACACGAAGATAGTATTTCACATTTGGACGGTGTTTGGATTTTTGCTCACTGTGTGTTTACATGAAGATATTCACTTGGGCTGTTTTTGGAATATTGCACATCACTGTGTTGTTTAACACGAAGAATATAACACCCTGTCCTCCAGCTCGTTTCAAGTCTGCTCTGTCACTGACCCGTTCCCTCTCTCCCTCTCTCGGTCTTACACAACATCTGAGAGGTCCGCCGTGAGAGTCTGCAGAGCGGTACAGAGGTCTGCTCCTGCTTCCCAAGACTACCCTTCCGGGAGAAGCTGCAGAGCAGCAGAACTTTGCCCCTTGTTCATTGTACCTGTTCTTGTTGACCTGCTTTCCCTTTTTCACTTATTCCTATTATCAAATAAACAAGCCCTCGTATTTGGCAACTCTGAATCCAACTCTCTTGTGTCGTTAGCGTTTGGGGTCGGTGTCAAACCATAACAGGTTCCCCATAAGGTAAATCCCCACAGCCATATCCGCCTTAAACAAAAGGCCTCGCTGAACAGGCCTGAGTGTATACTGCTGTCTGTTATTGTATGTTGTTACTGAGTCCTGTTTTATGTACAATTTGATGTTATATGTACTGTTGTCTGATGAGTACAGTGATGTGAAAAGGAATTCCTCCCTGGGGACAATAAAGTCTAAATGTATTTTAGGGTTAGTGGTGATGGTTATGGTCAGGGTTATGGTTAGGGAAAGGCATATAGTTGTTATGGTTATGATTAGGGATTGAATGTTGCATGTTACACAATGCATGACTGTGTAATAATAATAATAATAATAATGCAGGACCTGTCGCAGAGGTCTTTATTCGGCATGCAACGACACTCAATGTTTTAGTGGCACACACACAGTGGTTAGTTAACACACACACACACACCGGAACACACACACATGCATTGTCTTTTAGGATTGCCGATGCGATACTCCTCTGCGCTTAACCCATCCCGTCGTCCTTCACCCCAACGGCAGTCGGGAGCAGACGAGGGCTGTGGCGTGAGCCACGCCCGGGGACCATCCAAGTGCTCCTGCCCGTCTTCGTCACGGACGCGACAGCGTTAGTGATCTGTTGTTGTGCATGTTTTTCCATTGGGTTTCTCTTATCTGGGGGGGGGGGGGGATCCTTGCGAGCACGGGGAGAAAATGCAAACTCCACACAGGAAGGCCTGGGAGATCACCCACCTGGGTACCTGGCATCGCGGAAACCTGGTCCCCAAGCGGGAATCGAACCCTGGACCTTCTTGCTGTGAGACGACAGTGTTATCACTACGCCACCACGCCGCTGTGTGTGTGTGTGTGTATGTGCGCAACAGGTGTACTCCCGGGGATAATTAGCTTGACCCAAGGCAGGTGTGGCTGCTTAAACCAGCGACCCCCATGCGACAAGCATCTATCCCTCTGTCTCCATATCTCCTTTTCATCATCATCTCACTCGGGGCGACAGCGGCTCAGGAGGTGAAGTCGCTGGAAGGTTTCCCGGTTTCGATTCCGGCTCCTCCCGGCAGCGTGTTGAAGTGTCCTTGAGCAAGACACTTAACCCCCTGACTGCTCCCCGACAAGCAGGTTGGCACCTTGCATGGTTACCTCCACCATTTGAATGTATGAGTGAATGGGTGAATGTGAGGCATATGTTGTAAAATAAGTTTTATAAATGGAGTCCATTAACCTTTCCTTCTTCTTTTTCTTTTTCTTCTTCTTCTTCTTCTTCTTCTTCTTCTTCTTCTTCTTCTTCTTCTTCTTCTTCTTCTTCTTCTTCTTCTTCTTCTTCTTCTTCTTCTTCTTCTTCTTCTTCTTCAAGTGTAACAGTCAGCCTGCCCCTTTTCTTTAATTTAATAATAATAATAATAATAATTTAAGACCTGCTCAGAGGTCATCAATCGGCACACATGCGATGCATGCATGCAATTCATATCTGCGATTAACCCATCCAGTCGTCCTTCCCCCCCAAGGGCAGCCGGGAGCAGACAGGCGTCAACGTGAGCCGCGCCAGGGGACCAATCAAAGTGCTCCTGTCCGTCTTCGTCAAGGACGCCACAGCGTTAGCGATCTATTGTTGTGCATGTTTTTCCATTGGGTTTATCTTATCAGGGGGGAAACCCTTGCGAGCACGGGGAGAACATGCAAACTCCACACAGAAAGGCCTGGGAGATACCCCACCTGGGTAACTGGCATCATGGTCCCCAAGCGGGAATCGAACCCTGGACCGTCTTGCTGTGAGGCGACAGTGTTAACCACTACACCACTACTGCCGCTATAATTTGACAGACCACTTCCTGTTGTGAATAGCAGCGATGGATTTTTCATTTTCTTCCCCAGATATCACTCACTCACTCGCTCACTCACTCACTCATGTCTTTCTCTGTATGCCATGTGATGGGTCTATTTCGGGGGAAGGGGGCTGGTGGGTGGGGGGGGGGGTTCGTAGTGAAAAGGATGGAGCTACAGACAAACATGATTGATTTGTCACCAGAGACTAGCCTCGTACTCTCGGCCGTGCCTCCCCCAGGGAGACGTAGACAAAGCCTTCACGCAGGCCCGGCTCGCCGCTGCACGGGGCTGTCAGTGGAAGATAATTGACTGTCAATTGGGGGACAGAGATACAACACATGAGAGTCCGTAGGAAAGCACTAAATCACTGTCTGTCAGGGGGTCTCCTCTTTGTTCTCTCTATCTCTCTCTCTCTCTGCCACTCACTCCCATTCAGACATGTTCCTCTCATTGTGTCTCCCTTTACTCTCTTTCTCGTTCTCTTTCTCTTTCTCTTTCGTCCTCTCTCTCTTTTTCCCCTGCAGGTTTGTTCTCTTTGGGAAGGGGTTTATTTATTCACCATTAGGTTCCTCCCAGAGCCCTCTCCGAGACGGAGTGATTGCTCCACTCACCAAGGCCAGGGGGCGTCTGTGTGACTGATCCCTGTTCTAAAAGGTCACTTCCCCGCCACCAGCTGATTGAAGCCACTCATGTCCCTCCAGTCTCTGTGACATTCCCCCACGTTAACACACACCGCCTCTTGTACCAAGCCGTCCCCTTTGATATCTTTTAGGCGATAAGCTGTCCTTGTGCCATTGAACTGGCACTGGCGAACTCTACGGAGCACCAGCTTTTGTCTGCGCTTCAAAAGCCGGTTCTCTGTAGCGCTCGCTGGTGCCCATTCAGTACACTTGCTTGCCCGCACAAAGACAACTGATCTGGACGATCAATATGGTTAATGGCCTTCAAAGTGGACCAGAGGATGGACACCAGCTTTAGCGAAAGCCCACCCATGCTCAGAGATGGGCCTTATTTCCATTACATGTATTTCAATACGTGTGGTATTTAGTCATTTGTATTTTACTAAATAAATCATGTAATTTCTGTTATTCTTTCTCTCAAAGCCACTAGGATAGCTGGATGCTTATTCATATTAGACGAATGAGAATGAATACTGGTCTTCGTTTAGAAAACAAGCAACCAATCACATTGTTAGGAGTTTATAATAAGGCCTGCTACGTAGTGGTATACTTAGTTATTCAGTGGTCAGACTGTTTCTCAGACAGCGGAATACATACCTGTACATTTATTCACCAGACTGTTCTCAGACCAGTGGGATACATAGATGTAAATAATGTATCCCTTATTGCAGTCAGACTGTTCTCAGACCAGTGGAATATGTAGAGTTATTCAGCCGTCAGACTGGAAAGGGCCGACGGTAGAGACTTGTCATCTAATTCCCTACTGCACATCCAATCCTAAGGCCACATGACATTATACTGTAGAGTCCAATTATGCAACCATTCAAAAGCTGGAATGAAAACATATAATGAAGTGAAAACAGCATATCCCATATGATACAGTCTAAATAGGCAATAAGACACTCAACACTTTACACAAAGTTCTGGCCTCTATACGTTTACTCTTTTCAATCATCTTTTTTATGTCAAACAATGGTTAGAATATTATTTTGTTCATGGATGTTGATAAATCCCTCTTTCAGAGATACATGTCATTCTTAAATACATTCTGTCCCACCAGTATTTAGTAGTTTATTTTGATACATTTGTAAATGAGTAATTGTGATTTGTAACAAGATACATTTTGTATCTTGATTTTGATGTATTTTCTTGCCCAGGCTTCAGTCCGCTCCAATGATCTTTGAGAAACAAGGAGGAGTTGCACCAGACAGGGCAGCCAATACATGGGACGCATGCTCTTCAACCCCACTAGCCTTTCATGTCTTAAACTGCTTCCAGAGGAAATGCTGCAGCTAATCACAGAGATAATAATGATGGAGCAATTAGCCAGGCTTCATAATCAACCATCTGATTTCTACAAGGGATATCAACATTGTTAACCTGCAACCAGGGCCGCCTCAGGGGGTGTGCGAGCAGTGCGGTCGCACAGGGCCTCGCGGGAAGGGGGGCCTCGCAAAAAAAAAAAAAAAAAAATATTATTTTTTTTTATTATTTTTTATTATTTTTTTTTTATTTATTTTTTTATTTTTTTGCGAGGCCCCCCTTCCCGCGAGGCCCTTTTTCATCACAGACCTAAAATCTAGTTTTGCTTATATGCTTATATATTTCACATTAGACACGTTTGTAGAATGACTTGTTCCTGGGTCTGCACCTGGGTCACTATTGGAGCTCTGGTGCTCTGCAGCAGGCATTGGTTTCAATGAGGGGAGGGGTTACACTATTCTAAAGCATCTGACTATTCCGCGCGGCGCGCGTGCAGCATTGGAGTTTATCCGAGCCAAGGTGAAGAGGACATCGTTCGGCAGATGGACTGAAGATGAAAGTTGTTGCATGTTAGACAGTTCAGTCAGGCTAGCCATCCCGGCTAAAGACAGGGACAGCTAGTTAGCTTTAGCTACGTTATAATATTGAGTGCTATCCCGTGTGGTTCAGTCGGGATAGCCATGATGCTGTCGCCGGCTAGTAGCTAGCTTAGCTAACGGCTAACTAACGTTAGCTAACCTATCCAGAGGAGCGAGGCGAGGCGAGTGGATGTCTTTTCAAAAGAAGCAATACGCCGAAAGGTGTCCA
Organism: Notolepis coatsorum; assembly: GCF_963971535.1. Lineage (NCBI taxonomy): Eukaryota > Metazoa > Chordata > Actinopteri > Aulopiformes > Paralepididae > Notolepis > Notolepis coatsorum. The sequence goes on along the minus strand of NC_140169.1, from coordinate 109,386,389 downwards.
GTCTGCCGGAAAGTACTCGAAGAAGAAGAAGAAGAAATTACACCGTGGGGCCAAGAAAGTCTCCTTCCACGTTGATACTGCGTTATGGTGAGTGACCGTGAGTCAACATATGATTATATACCCGCCGTGGATCTGTCTTTCTCTCTCTGGAGCCAAACTGGTCGACTAGCTAATACTACTAGTAGCTAACGCTAACGGTGTGTGCCTGGTGCTGGTGGTGAGAGCACCTGGCTGTATGCAGCTACATAGAGCCACGTGCCTGATTGAGCTAACTGTTAGCCAGACGCCATGTGTGGGCTGGCTGGCTGGCTGTCGGCCCACCACGTCCTCCCCACACCCAGTCTCCTCGGCCGGAGCCGTGGCCCCCCGTACTATACCAGGAGGGAGGGGTGGGGAGCGAAGGTGGAGGGAGGCGCGCTGAGGCCTTTCGTCAACGTGGAGACCTGTGTTGCGGCCTTTCGCCCTGCGCCCTCGTGCAGGTAACTAAGATTAATGAAAATGTCATGACATTACCCCACTCTTACTTCCTTCCCCTCCCGAATGTTTTGTTAATAACGATGTTTTTTTCCAGGCAAAACATATGCTACTTCACAACATTTGGAGATACGACATGTGCTGTGTGTGAATGGTGTAGCTTGTGTAGCTTGTGTAGCTTGTGTAGCGTTGGGCCATTGGCCAAAGCTGTGTGTGGCCTGGTGTCACAGAGTACCTGGCTAGCCTATTTAGCTGATGTCGGCCATTGGCTCCTTGCTTTGGTTTCTCTGGTATACCCTGCTCTTCTTGTTGGATTTAAGTGTTGATCTTTGTCCTTTTGAATCTGTCATACATGCTCTAGTCTCTAACACACACACACATGACAAACACACATGTTCTCTCTCTCTCTCTCTCTCTTTCTAACACACACAGTCTGCCTATGGCGGCCTTTCTCGATGGCTAGGCTGTGCTCAAGGATCTTCAGTCACAGTGCTCAGGTATTCTGCCACTGTGTACTCTCTGTTTAGGGCCAAATAGCATTTCAATTTCTTTCCAATGTGTCTCTCTCTCTCTCTCTCTCTCTCTCTCTCTTTTGATCTTTGTCCTTTTGAATCTGTCATACATGCTCTAGTCTCTCTCTAACACACACACACATGACAAACACATGTTCTCTCTCTCTCTCTCTCTGTACACTGTATATTGACTGTAGAACGGGAGCTCTCTCTCGCTCTCTCTTTTGCTATATGTTGACTGTATCATGCCCCGCCTCGGGCAGCGCTATTATTTAAGAATTGACTGTATATATAAAAAAAAAAAAAAAAAAATATATATATATATATATATATATATATATAATTTTTTTTTTTTTTTTTTTTTTTTTACCTTTGGGGGGGGGGGGGGGGGGGGGGGGGGGGCTCGCGTTAAATCTCGCACAGGGCCTCGCATTTCTCCCAGGCGGCCCTGCCTGCAACCTCCCATAAATAATCTCTGGGTGTCTGTGAGGGTATACCAAAGTCTGTCTACAGAGCAGTGGGTTCATTCCGCCGCCATCTTGATAACGGCAACTAACAAGACTAACAGCACCGAACCCTTCACACATGCACCATCCAGTGGTTTCTGCCACAGTTACCATGGCAACCACTCACTGCGAGATTGTGAGTTTAAAATTCACATTTCACCTCAAAATCCAGTTGATAATAATTGCGCTCACATTTAATATTTTTTTCTGAATATGTTTGTCTTGTAGAAAGTATAAGCTGTATGCTGTTGCCGCTTTAGTGTAAAGGATTTCTCCATTCAAAACTCTGAGAGTGCCCTGTTTCTTCATTATACAGACTGACTCTGGGTAAACATAATGGAGATAAATACTGCTACCTACCAGGTGATATTGGGGGCAAATGCACAATTGACATCTGGAAGGTTCCTTGGCGTACTGTATATCACCCTGCTGATGGTGCAGATAAAAAAACTGGTCCAGCTGAAATGGTGTGGAAACAAACCCAGCAGACAGATTCAGGTACTAAATGTGGAAGAGCAGGTGCAGAGAGCAGGTGCAGAGCAGGTGCAAAGCATCTGATGAGCACTATTAGTCAGTACACAGGAAAAACTGGGGAGTCATTTTCCCAAAGTAATTATTACGGAGTTATTATTTTCCTCTCAAGCAGTCATATTTACTCCATTTGGGGCATAATCATTGCCTGTGGCCAATAGAGTGAGAGTAAAGTTCCAGAAGAGTTTCTATTGGAGTAATACAGCATTGGTCACGCCTACTATCAATATAATTTCCAAAGGTGACGACGCCATCTTTCTCTCTCGGCAAGTCGTCGCTTCAAGCTCAGGTGTAGCAGCAAGAGCGCAATACAGCGATATTTTCCTTCTCTTGGATCAAGTTGGATGCCAAATACCAGGTAAGATTATTATTATTATTTGTTAATTTATTAAACAGCAATGTGTGTAACTAATTTGCAACATTACAGCTATATAGCCACAGCGCCATCTATCATGCAGGATGATGTTAGCATGTTAGCTGCTACGTTAGCAGGCACGCTATTAAATAAACGTTTTACAGTTTTATGGACAATAACTTAAGAACAGGTACGTCGGTGCAACACGAGTATTCAATTATCAACAGTATTGCTATCAGGGACAGTGCACATTAATCAACATGTCGGTTTTCATGTATGAGCTAGTGTTAGCCAGAAGCTAATTTCCACCTGCATGCGGCACCTGTATATTCCTGAGACCATACCTGTAGACCATGCCTGTCGGCTGTTGTTAAAAGTAGTGATATAACTATATCCATACAAAAACTGACGTATTAAGAACATACAAGACAAGTAGACATAGTACAGGAGACGGAACAATTATATGTTACATGTTGGTGGATTTTGCTGAAACGGTGGCAGAGACGACGTGTGTTTTACTCTAAATAGAGTCAGCGTACATTACAGCTATAGCCACAGCTATAGCCACAGAGCCATCTATCACGATGTTAGCATGTTAGCTGCTACGTTTGCACGCACGCTATTAAATAAACGTTTTACAGTTTTATGGACAATAACTTAAGAACAGGTACGTCGGTGCAACACAAGTATTCAATTATCAACAGTATTGCTATCAGGGACAGTGCACATTAATCAACATGTCGGTTTTCATGTCAAATGTATATGAGCTAGTGTTAGCCAGAAGCTAATTTCCACCTGCATGCGGCTATACCTGTATAGGCCTGAGACCATACCTGTAGACCATGCCTGTCGGCTGTTGTTAAAAGTAGTGATATAACTATATCCATACAAAAACTGATGTATTAAGAACATACAAGACAAGTAGACATAGTACAGGAGATGGAACAATTATATGTTACATGTTGGCGGATTTTGCTGAAACGACGATTTTGCAGAGACGACGTGTGTTTTACTCTAAATAGAGTCATGTAAATTTGCCGCAATGTGCTGTAGGTTGACTGTTTTACTAGCGGTAAAATAAATGGACATAACAAGTTAATTTGATGCACTGTTCCGTTCAACAAGTGTTTATTTGAACCATTGTACTGGGTTGACTAATTTGAATGAATGCCCAACAATTCGCCTCTAGATTGTGGATTGACTCTTAATGCGGAACCAAACTGTCAAGCGCTTGTTTCCGCCCAGACACTTTTCACTGTCGCTCGTTAACGGGTGCACATGCTAGATTTGTGAAAGACTCTCCATCACCGTAATGTTATGTGTGTTCTGCCTCCATGTATAATATAACAGAGTAAATTTTACTCAAACTGAGTCAATTTGAGCCCAAGTGAGTAAAGTTTTACTCAGTTTGAGTAAAATGTACTCAGTCTGAGTAAAATTTACTCAGCGAAATTTACTGTAGATGGTGCTTTTGTAATATTTTCTAATTGTAACACTCCTCATAATGCATGAGTTGTTGTGCCCTATATCATCTTAGTAACTGTTATTATTTATTTGCCATCAGATGCAGGCTGTATGTGTTAAACACATTGACCGGCAGAAATTCATCTGTTTTGAGGGCCAATTGACCTTCACAACTTTTTTGGAGTGTGGTGAGTGAAACATTTTGCACAGCGTGCCGTTGGTTCTCAAAATGGCGTCCGCCTTGATAGTTAGGAACCAAATGGACCCTTATTGGTCTGTAACTCTGACGGTGTACAAATGGACCCCAACGTCCATTGTACACCGTCAAGAGTTAAATTAACATTGATTTTACAATATAAATTGGGGCCCCAAAGATAGAAATGCCATTAAATGGGTGCCCTTGGAATTAAAATGGTTGAGAATCACTGCTAGAGCCGTACAAATATTGTCTTATGGGGGTCCATGGCACATCTTTTCAAATGGGGGTCTGTGGGCTAATTGTCAATTTGGGGGGTCCTTGACATGAAATGTTTGAGAACCACTGCCCTATGCAACAACATACTGGGTATCAGTTTAGGCTTTCCCTGCATGTTAATTTAAGCTGTAGGCCTACAGTACAAAGCACAATCCATTTTATTTAGGATAGAGTGAACCAATCAATGTCTTACACCCCTTCCTGACAGGCAGCGACGCGAGCGAGCGTGATTGCGAAAATGATTAAAATGTATTCGTTTCAATCAGACTATCCTGACCTGCCGCGTGCGACAGCGAACTGAGCGGCAATGTCGTTCCCCCCTCAAATATTCGCTCGCTGTGTCTCTAGTTGAGCGATTACGCGGCCGAGTCCCGCCCCTAAACACTTTTTATTGGTCAAGAATCGCAGGCTGCTTTGCCCCTGTGTGCTTCCAGGTAACACACACACAGACACACCCGGACACGCGCCGCCTCATATCAGGACAGTGTCGCGCACGATTTCGTCTCCAGTTCGCACGCTCGCTGCCTGTCAGGAACCGGTGTTAAGTATGTCAATTAAGGCTGTCAATCTTCCTCATATGATCAAATTTTCAGTGGCTATTTTAATATCCCATTTTTATGACATTTTAATTAATACAAATTAAATAAATTGCACAACAGATTTATCAATAAGCTTGTGCAATCTTGTTTTGTCTATAGTTGCCAAGAAATTTGAAATTCCTAGTACCTTGGACTTAAAGGTCTATGATGACTCAAACACTGACGTCGACGACGAGGCGTTTCAGTTTCTTCTAAAGAAACCAGACCTGGGTGTGTTGGAGATTTGTTCACCCCAAGACTCAAATCCTGAAGGTGAGTTGCTAACATGGAGCCTTATAGCCTCATCCATACAGTCCTGGCTGCTTGAAGCCTTTTTACAACGCATCCGCGTTTCCGGGTTCCCGTGCTTTCGCTCTGATTGGCCAGGTCATGTGACATGAGCGGCAATCGTGGGACGGCAAGTTTCTACACTGGTTAAGGGCACTCTTCGAAGTTGGTTAAGGTTAGAGTTTGTCTTAGAGCATGGTGATAGAACGCCAGGTAGTTTGCAGGCTGTTCGACGCGGAAATGGGCAAACACGCTATTGGGCGCACATGTCACATGACCTGGCCAATCAGAGCGCCGGAAACGCGGATGCGTTGTAAAAAGGCTATACGTGTCCTGGCTAACCTAAAATGTCACACAGGTACTGTATATTTTTGTACTTTGAAATGATCTTTGTATATATGCCCAATGTAACGTGTGGATCCTTCCTAATCTAATGTGGCCTTTTTACATTACACTAACAAACATTCCTCTCTTGCTAATCACACTTATATGTCTACATGATTGTTAGATTCAGTGAGGACCTCTGCAAGCAACTCCAGCCAAAGCTCCGTTCTCAGCTCTGGTGCAGACAATGAGGGGGAGTCTGATGACACCATCATTTTGCAGTCTAGTCCTGCTCCAAGAAACGGTGCTGACCTGACTCGTCTGACTCTGGTAAGCTTTGCATATGACTGTTTGAAATGGAGATGGTGACTCTGATAAAGGGGTAGCATGGGCATTGGGGATGGCCAAGTACAATTGGGGAGAAAATGGGGGGGGGGGGGTCATGGTTTACATTTGTCACCTTAACCCTTTCACTGCCGCACAACAGCAGGTTAACCCTTTCACTGCCGCACTACAGAAGGTTAACCCTTTACTATCACACTACCGACGGTAACCGTCAGTAGTGTGATAGTAAAGGGTTAACATTCTGTAGTGTGGCAGTGAAAGGGTTAAATATACTTGGCCACCAAATTTAGGGGCCTGTGGGAACAATGCTTAAAAATATGACTGTCTATCCATGTGTGTGTCCCCCCCCCCCCCTTTTTACTCCCGCTTAGATGACTGAAAAGATTCTGAGGGACACAGCTGGAGGAGAGAGGATCATTGCCGATTATGCTCGGACAAAAACCCTAACGGATACCAGAAGACGCGACATGGTGAAGATATTGGTTGCGCACATGGCAAAAGAGCATGGGTATGTTGTCATCTAAACATTACGCACCCAATACACATTTTTGGTTTTTACTAAGATCCTCCTTTTTGCAGAATTGGTAAATGATAAATGGTTATCCAAAGCGCTTTACATAGATTGTGCAGAAGGCATTGGCACAGCAATACTTTTGTTTGGATCTCATACTTGTGTGTGTGTGCACTGTAGGACGAGTCCTTCAAGGCGTGTTAAAGAAGACTACGCAAAGGGCATCAGTGCCTTATTCCCATACCTGGCCGATCCCCAGGGCAATTTGGGATATGTAAGTACATCAGGGAAAAGTGCAGAGAGACATTTCATCGGCGACTCAGTGCATGTGTGTGTGTGTTCCTGTGGGTGGCCCATCTTGCGTGTGTGTGTTAAAACTGCATGACAAATAAAGACTTCTAGTCTAACAATTATTATGTTTATAGGTCATTCTTGTTATATAATTTCTAGGGATGTTTGATATTGGCTTTTTTTTACCGATATCCCATATACCGATATTGTCCAACTCTTTTTTTTTGTATTTTATTTTTCTATTATTTTTTAAACAAACACATAAACAAACATGACAACACACAATAGGATATACAAATACACATATGCTCCAGCTCGTACCCCCCTCTCCCGGACCCCCCATTGGATAATCCAACCATTATAATTTGTTCCTAACCAGACACTACCATTATATGCTAGCTTTTATTCTCTCCACCACTTCTAACCACATTGCCATTTTGGATTCATTGAGACCCAAAATTCTAGCTGTTGATATTTCTTGATAAATCACATCGAGATATGTAAGAATCCAGACCTTCCGGCACATTTTTTCCGGTTGAAACCATCGTGATGCTATCAGCTTTTTAGCCACTGTGATACCGGATAAAACCAATCTCTTTAGCTGTGGAGGTACTGCATGCTCAAAGACATCATTCAGCAGTAATACAGAGGGGTGTACAGGTATATCCAGAGTTAAGAGATTTGACAATTGCTGGGTCACTTCTTTCCAAAATATCTTAACTGGTGGGCAGTCCCAGTACATGTGCATAAATGTCCCTTCGTCCCCATTTGTACATAAGGAGCATTTGGAGTCTTGTTTAAGACCCATTTTGTTCAGTCTTATAGGAGTTAAGTATGTCCTGTGAATATAGTTAAGATTGATTTGTTGATGGTCCGGGTTCCTTGATGCAAGGCGTACATTTGCCCAGGCTTCTTGCCAGTCAAAGTCTATCTCCAGGTCTGGTATATCCCTCCTCCAGACTGAGTCTAGATGTAGGGTTTCATACGAGGCCGTTAGTAATTGATGATAAAAATCTGAAACAAAACCTCTCGATGTCTCTCTTTCATAGAAGAATTTGTGGTATCTGTGGTGTACAATTGGTATCCTTAATGGAACACCGTGAGCCTTCAAACATGCCAATAACTGTGCGTAAAAATAATATGAGGACTTGGTGAGATTAAATTTTTTGCATATTTCATCAAAACTACAAAAACCCTGTTTGTTGAAAACGTCTCCTAATGTGTGTATGCCTTGCTTTTCCCATCTAGGGAATCTTATAGGTTGTTTTCCAATCAAGAGTGCATTGTTATTGAATAAGGGAGTATGATTATGCCATTTATGTGGGATAGAGTCTTTTTTTTTTGTTTCACGCCATATCCGGATTGCATGAGTGATTATGGGGCCAAATTTCCGTTCGCATTGCTTAATTGATAATTTGGTGTACACTATGTCCTTCAGCCTATGTGGAGCAACTATATTTTCTTCTAAATTTCTCCAGGATACTGATGCTTGGGGATCAAACCATGTTGTCAGTGGTCTTAAAGTGTATGCCTTAAAATAGTGGTGGAAATCTGGAAATGCCATACCACCATCTGCTTTGTTTCTCTGTGCGGTGGATCTTTTTATACGTGGTGGTTTGTTATTCCAAATAAATTTGTATGTGGAGGAGTGTAATTCTTTCCAGTAACCCTTTGGAGGGGGTAACGGTAGCATTGAGCTGAAGAAGTTGATTCTAGGTAGGACGTCCTTCTTAACTATTGATATCCGTGCTTGTACTGAGTTTTTAAGTTTTGACCACCTGACAAGGTCGTATTTGATTTTGTTTTGGATTTTTATGTAATTGTGCTTCACCGTTTGGCTTATGGTAGGGAATATTTCAACTCCCAAACATCTAAAGTGTTTTACCATCGGTATCTCTTCTGGGAGGGTTATATTTCTTTTTGCAGGGGCGTTAAGTGGGAGGAAGGCCGACTTCGGCCAATTTATTTAAATCTCCAAAGTCCTCAATCAACTTGAGAAGATGAGGCAATGCGGTGTTGGGGTTTTGCATGAACAGTATTACGTCGTCCGCATATAAACTAATTTTGTGTTGTGTGCCCTTGATTACGATTGGTTCTATGGATTGGGATTGTCTTATATATTGTGCTAAAGGCTCTAATGATAGATCGAATAGTCCGGGACTAAGAACGCAACCCTGTCTGGAAGACCGTGATACTGGAAAGATTTCGGAGGTGATTGTACCTGTTGTAATCATGGCCGATGGGTCTTTGTATAATACTTTAATCATATCAATGAATCCTTTTCCTAACCCCATCCTTTCTAATACTGCCCATAGATACGACCATTCCAACCTGTCAAAAGCTTTCATTGCATCCAGGGACAGCATCGCCTTAGGTGTGTTGTCTTCCTTGTTAGCATCTAGTACGTGTAGTAATCGTCTTATGTTATCAGTGATCAGGCGGCCTCTTATGAAGCCTGTTTGGTCCGGATTAATTAAAGACGTCATATGCTTTTGTAGTCTGATGGCTAATACCTTAGAGTACAGTTTGATATCGGTTCCGAGGAGGCTTAAAGGTCTGTAACTACCGCACTCGGTGGGGTCTTTGTCTTTTTTGAGGAAGACTGTTATGAGTGCAATATTGTCATTCTTATGGAAGTTCCCCTCCTTGACTGAGTATAAAATCATATTTAGTAATAAGGGTCCAATTATGTCCCAACAAGAGAGGTACATTTCTGGTGGGATACCATCTCTTCCAGGGGCCCTACCACTTTGCATTTCAGATATGGCCTCCCTAAGTTCATCTAGTGTGATCGGTGTTTCTAACTGTTTAGCGTCATCCTCTGAAAGTTTTGGGAGGTTAATTTGATTAAGATATGTGTCCATTTTGTTTTGATCGAAGGTCGTTTCTGATTTGTATAAGTTGGAGTAGAATTCTTTGAATGTCGTGTTTATTTCTTTGGGTTCTGTAACAAGTCCTTGTTGTGCTCTAATGGTAATTATATCTGCAAATTTTGCGTTTACTCTTAATCGCATAGCTAATAGGTGACTTGGTTTGGAACCTTGGGAGTACTGCTGTTGTCTTGTGCTACGTATTTGCAATTCAGATTATTGTCTGTATATGGCGTTAATCTCTTTTTTTAGTATATTGACTTGATTTTCCAGTTGAACCAAGTTGTTGTATTGTAAAGAATTAAATAACGTTGAGTAAAGCGTTTCCAGTTCAGCCAGTTTTGAGCATCGATTCTTGCGTATTTGGGAGGAAAAGCTATCAGTGAAATCCTTGATCATTCCCTTTGTCGACATCCATAATATTCTGGGGTCCTGCACCGAATTCGCATTTATCCGTAGGAATACCGTAAGAGCTTCTTTGATTTGTGTAATGAATTCCTTGTTATTAAGCAGCATCGTGTTAAATCGCCATCTTGGGGCTCGGGATGATAGTATACCAAATGTTCCTTTTAAGAGTAAATAACAGTGATCAGACAATGCATTGGGTATCATTTCCACATCGTAGTTATCAAATAGTCTCGGGGTTGTGAAAACGTAATCTATTCTGGATAATGTATTATGTCTCGCAGATCGACAAGAGTACTTCCAGGTCATGGGGTTGAGTGATCGCCATAAGTCATTTACACCTGTAATCTTCGACCAATCCTTTAATGCATTAGATGCTTCTATTGAAGCTAATATGGGCAGGTCTCTAAATGGCTGGAATAAGGGGGAGGTGAAGTACATAAAACAAAATAACCCTAACGTCTTGCACAGACGGGTTACACATAAAACACATATGGCCCATCCCTAATGGATGGGCTAAAATGATTAACAGAACATACAAACAATAACCCAAGGCCACTCCATTCAAACCCATTAGTCCAAGGGTCTGGGTGAGTAGCCCAACGTTAACCGCATTTCCCTAGCCAAAGATGAGGGAAAATATATATATATATATGAGAGAGAGAGAGAGAGAGAGAGAGAGAGAGAGAGAGAGAGAGAGAGAGAGAGAGAGAGAGAGAGAGAGAGAGAGATAGAGAGAGAGAGAGAGAGAGAGAGAGAGAGAGAGAATCAAACATTGACCTGAAAGAGAGGGTGGAGAGACAAGAAGGAACAATTAAATAAATGAATTGGAACAAACAAACAAATGGAATGGATATGAGACTGAGAAGAAAAGCACAAGAGATAAATGAAAAGAAAGGAAGTATGCAAGGTAAGACTTGCATCTGCAGCATTCTGCATTTAGTGTCCTACGTGTATTCAGTCATGGTCCCGGGTAGTCATAGCAACGAGGACGCCTTGGTGATGATGACGTCATCTTCAAGCATCATTGTTTACAGCAGCTCGGGAAGCACGCTGGATACTTGGAGTCAGTATCTCCTCCTGAGCGTCATGAAAGACGTTTTCGTCGCCTCCACTCAGCCAGTATGTAATACGGGGATTCCTGGACATAGTTCCATCAATATAAAGTTAATCCATGAACATACAAGCATTCCGTTTGTTTTTCCTCGCATCCGCCATGACCGGGTAGAGCAGCCTGCGTCTACTCATGATCTCTGCCGGGAACTGGTCACTGATGGAATATTTGGATCCTTTCAACTCTCTACCGTTGGACATAATAGCAGATTTCATCTTTGAATCGATGACTTTGGCCACAATGGGACGGGGCCTCTGCTGGTCGACTTTGGCTTTCCCCAGGCGATGGACTCTGGAATATATAGCTTCGGTTTCAACTGACTTCATTTTCAGGTTATCTGACAGGAATAACCTAAAAAGTTCCTCGGATCTCTGGTGAGTTTCATTTTTAGTTTCAGGAAGACAGTGAATTATTATGTTGTCTCTCATGCTTCTACATTGTAGGTCAAGAATGTTATTAGCCATGTTGAAATTATCTTTTTGGAGATTACCCGTCAGACGTTGTAGTTTGTTTACGTCGATCCTGAGTGAGGCATTGTCTGCCTTTAGCACCTCGATGAGTGAGTTGTTGTACTCCACAGAAGCTTTTAACTCCTTGACATTGTTTGTCAGCTGTTCGAGTAGATCAAGCTTCTGGAGTTGATGTTGAATAGATGTTAAAGACTCACGGATGTCGCTGGTTGGGTCATCCGCATCACTCGAGCCCAGCTCACTTCAGGTGCGTTTGGTATCTGGTTTGGTGCCCGCCATAGCGTTTTCTTTATAAAACGCGTCAATATAGGCTTCCAGTCCCTCCACCGTCTCGTTAACAGGTGAATCCAGGTTGGAAAAAGTTAAGTTTATCTCTGATCAAAGCATATATAATGGCATTTTAAAGGGAAGTTTGGCACGGAGTGCAGCTCAGCACTTCAATCAGCAGCCATCTTTTTTATTGTCCAACTCTTTAATTTCCAATACCGATATCAACCGATACCAGGGTTTTAACCCTAACCCCCCTCCCCCAAAAGGAATAATTTCAGGTAATTAACATTAGGCTACATATCTCTTGTCGTGGAATTAACACAACATTATGCATAACATTATCCAATCACATGCATGGTACATAAAACACCAACCCCTTTACTCCTCACTTCTCTGGAATTGCTTAAAATAGGGCTGTGCGGAGTACGATTTCAACTAAATATTTGTTAACATTTCTGTATGCTGACCATTTCTCCTAACCTCAACAATTTCAGAACCACAGATGTCCTACCTGTTGACCTTGATTTTAGCAATTCTTCAGAGAAGGGCATGTGTTAAGTTTTAAGGAGAGAAATAAACACATTTACACATGCCCATTTAAACCAAATAACACTTTTTTTTTCTCTTTACTTCTTGTGTTTTAGGAGCAGTATTACAATCCAGTAGATGGGAGTGGGTTTCTGGCATGGAGGGTGAAATCACTTCAAAAAGTAGCATCAGAGGGACAAAAGAAGAGCCGTAATGTTCAGCCACTGATCGGTATGTAATTTTGTCCCAGTCCACTGTTTATCTAGCAACTGTGAAGATGGATCATTATAGTAAATGCATATCACTGGAAAGTATTGCAGCAGTATGTGTGGTTTCTACACTGTTACAGGTGGTCCAAATTCTGGCGACAGAGCCCCCTTCTGTGAGGAAAACCAGCTAACCACAGACACCCAGTGTCGTGAGGCCAGTGCACTGATGAAGCATACAACTGATGAAGCAATCATCAAGGAGAAGATGAAACAGACCTTCACCCATCGCCAAGAAATGGTGCATGACCCAATTAAGTCCTCTGAAATATTCACCACCTTTCCACGATTCCTAGACATCACAGGAATGGTATGTGGCTTGCATTAAAGTCTAACTGAAATTAAAAATGACCTTTTTAAACAATTTAGATCACATCCCTGGTCATTGGGTGAACCTATTTAATAGGGCTGTCCCTGACTAAGGATTTGGATGGTCGACTAGGATTGTAATTTTTTTATTTTTTTTTTTATCATTCCATTTGGGCTGTGGGGGGTGCTTAATGTCTGAAGGAGTCGACTGAAGGCTTCTTGTCCTCTGCAAAAGCATGCAATTGGTCCACTGATGGATACATCTTGATATTTGTCTAGTATAGTGTGTTCATTAGACGGGTGAAATCCTCTTTCAGTGCCTCTGTGCCTGTTTTCGTAGGCAGTTAGCCTCTGGTATGCCTGCCATTAGCGTTAGCCACGCTTCTATGCCTCTTTTTTTTTTTTTTTTTTTTTTTTTTTTTATAATATTATATTCGACTAAGAGGTTGGCCAGTCGACTACGGCCCCTTTCGACCGATTAGTCGACTAATCGATTAATAGGGGTCATCCCTACTATTTAACAATGTATGACAAAAAAAATTCAACCATGTTTTATTCCATCTTGTCTGCAGATTGAGCAGGATTTCAGTCTGATGTTTGGTGATGACATCTCTGCAAAGTTCCTGGAGAAGTGGCCTACTTTCTGCAGACAGAAAGTCCTTGAACAAAGCCGTGGCCTCACCCAGACCGGCGACCTTCAAGACCTGCTTCAGAATGCTGAATCCACAACAGACACAATAGAACTGAACAATGGTATGCTTGAATTAAAGGAATATAATAATGGAAGGGTGAATTGTTTTTTAAACAAATGGAAACACAGCTTTTAGTCAAATGTATTTCTGATTTTCTTTATTAAATTTTTTGTATTTTCAGGATGGGACAGTGAGATGTCCTCCCTTTTGCTCCTTGTCCACCTCATGCCACCATCACCTCAGGGCCGCAACAAGAGACCGGGAAAGCTCTCAGCCAGACAAGCCATTGACTACTTTGTGAAGTTCATAAAGGTAAGGTTACAGTTGCCTATATTATCGGCCGATATTGGCATTAAAATGTGATATAGGAAAATAGCGGTATCGGTAAAAAAATTATTAATAATTTTTTTTACATTTCTATAACCAACCTTTATTTACCCAGGCAAGTAAGAACAAATTCTGATTTTATTTATTGTCAAAAGTATGCATAATGTTATGTTAATTCCACAACAAGACATATGTAATGTTAATTACCTGAAATTATTCAGTTTTTTGGGGGGAAAACACCTGCATATATCGGTATCGGTTGATATCGGTATTGGAAATTAAGAGTTGGACAATATCGGTATATCGGTAAAAAAGCCAATATCGAGCATCCCTAGTTACAGTTAAATTAAAGTATAAGAAGGATCACTGTTCTGTCTAGGGGTGCACGATATTGATTTGTTGACCCCGATATCGATAACTTTCTGCTCCTCAAGGTCGATACCGATAACCGATATATATATTTATTGTATTATAATTTTTTTTTTTTATGTATATTCCTGTAGTTTTGACCTAACCAGATTTATCATGACATGAGCGTTACTATATGAACAAAACAAAGCCAAGAGAACAGTTTTGACTCTTCAAATAAAGTGACTATATTTATTTTTCCAAATAAATATAATTTGAGTCGATCACAAAATTCACAATCCGTCAATGTCATTAACAATGTGTTTCCCTGAACAACTAAAAACCAACAGGTATTGTGCTTTGTCAGTAGGGATGCTGTTCACATTTGAACCGATATGGTACCGGTACCTGTGAATCGATACCGGTACCCAACGGTACCTTTTTCGGTACTTTAGTCTTTAAAAATGTAATCTACCTACCTCAGTTGTGAGAAGAAAAAAATCCAAACTTCAAATAACCACATTTTCGACCGTTTTTGGCTTGCCATTGCCCCGACTGCTTTGTTGTTGAATCAAGTCAAATCCTAAATAAGCATATATTGTGCGTGTGAACGTTTACATGAAAAGAAAAAAGTAAAAAAAATATATATATTTTTTTTATTATCAGAGCTATCAATACTTTTATCGGGATGATGTCATAATTGCTGATATCGGCCTGATAATTATCGTGCATCCCTAGTTCTGTCCCTAATATTGACCTGCATGATTGAAATCATGCAAAGACCACTGTTTGCAAACCGTGACTAATTTTAATAGCAAGACTAATGAAGTTCTCTTGTCACAGACTGGGACCAGTATCCAGGGGCATTTGGACAGCATCACGGAGAGCCTTCAACCCTATCTGCTTGCTGTGGGGACCCAGAGGAGTGTGATTCACAAGTACTTCATTGTGATTGACAAACATGCAATCCCTTGTAAGTCACCAGACTCTCTTGCCTCTTTTGATGAGCTTTTCAAAGCTCATTTTGTCTTTGGTACCTCATACAACCGGGATCTGGCCAATATGTACAACTTCTTGCAAACCGCCGTTTACAAGATCGATGCTGCTACCACTAATGTCAACCCCAGGGTTAAAGAGATGAGGGCTCGGATGCTGCACTGATTTCTTTTTTATACTGAGAGGATATTTTATCTTGGGGCCTCTGATGCTACACAGACTTTTGATACTGAGAAGATATTTTATCTTGAGGCCTCTGATGCTGCACAGACTTTTGATACTGAGAAGATATTTTATCTTGAGGCCTCTGATGCTGCACAGACTTTTGATACTGAGAAGATATTTTATCTTGAGGCCTCTGATGCTCCAGTGTTTTTTGATAAGATGTTGTGTTTCATTTGCAAAAACTCTCAGGCAAATGCCAATTCACTGATGAGGCACTTGAGGATGATCCACAGACTTTGTTCAGGAAGGACACTTTGTCTTAAATGTGGTCAGCCTGGTTGTTTACATGTCTTTTGCACTTTGTCTGGGTTTCGAAAGCATCTTAAAGCACGTCATCAACCATGTGATGATCCTGGTGAAGGCCGCTCTACAGCTGAACATTTACCTGAAAGATATGTTGATGACTTTCCATCAGGCAGTGCCCCTTCTGACCCAGTCCTTCCAGTCCTTCTTAATAATAGTCTTGTAGACAGCTGTGCTGCAACAGTAGCTGAACTTAAAGTGGCAGGTGTAGGTGAAACAATAATCAACTCTTTGGTAACTTCAATGGAAGTGATTGTTGATGATATCCATAATCAAGCAAAACAATATGTGAAGCAGTGTCTATCTTTACAGGAACCTATCAAAAGTGAGGTTGAGTGTAAAATTGATCAGTGTTTTGAAGAAATTGAAAATCCCTTTTGTATCTTAAATTCTGAAACTAAGAGAAGGCAATATTTTACAGAGAAGTGGGGAAGGGTAGACCCAGTTGAATATGTCCTTGGTACAAGATTTGATACCCTGCGCAATCGGACTACTGGAACTTATGATCAGGCTGTTGTTACTGATAAATGTGTTTATATCCCAATTTTGAAAACATTAGACTTTATTTACAAACACCCTAATATAGAAGAGATGATGCAGAGTGATTCCAGTTTAAGAGAAGATCTTCTTAATGACTTGTGTGATGGAGAGTTTTTCAAGAGTCATCCTCTATTTTCAAAACAGAAGCATGCAATTCAGGTGCAGCTTTTCTATGATGATTTTGAATGCGCGAATCCGTTGGGGAATAAAAAGGGAATACATAAATTAGGAGCAATCTATTTCACCTTGCGTAATTTTTCTCCAAAGTACAACTCAATTCTGCTTAATATTCATTTGGTCGCTTTATTCCATGCCCAAGACATTAAAACACATGGCTTTTCTAAAATACTTGCTCCACTTGTGGAAGATATTAAAATACTGGAGAAGGATGGAATTAAGGTCCCATTGTATGATCAGCCAGTGTATGGAACTATTGTCCAAGTTACAGGTGACAACCTTGGTATTCATGGTTTGTTTGGTTTCGTAGAATCATTCAGTGCCAGATATTGTTGCCGCTTTTGTCTTGCTGAGAAAGAGGACTTTCAGACAGAATTCAAAGAAGATTCACTCAAGATAGTTATGCGAACTCGAGCACTTCATGCAGAACACTGCCAAAAAATGGAGACGACTATTGGTCTTCCCTATGTGATGGGAGTTAAACGTTCTTGCATTCTAAATTCCTTGCAGTACTTCAATACATGTGACAATTTCTCTGTCGATATTATGCATGATATCTTGGAGGGCGCGGCACAATATGAAATGAAACTGCTAATACTACATTTGATTAAAAACTACACAACATCAAAGGAAATAGACTTGAGAATTAAGAGCTTTAACTATGGTTACCTGGAACAAAACAACAAGCCACCTGCATTGAAGTTAGTAGAGACCTCAAATGACTTGGGGTTAAATGCAATCCAATCTTGGTGTTTACTTCGCAATGTACCACTTATCTTTGGAGACTTGGTTTGTCCAAATGATCAACACTGGTATTTGCTTCTGCTGTTGCTTCAAATAGCAGATATTGTATTTTCTCCCAGGTTATCAACTGGCATTACTATTTATTTAAAACACTTGATTGCAGAGCACCACAGGTTATTCAAGCATTTGTTTCCCAACAGGAGGCTACTACCAAAGCATCATTTTATGGTGCACTATCCTACATGTATTCGTAAAATTGGACCACTTTTGCATGTCTGGTGCATGCGCTATGAAGCGAAGCATAATTTCTTTAAAAAACAACTAAAAAGCTTCAAAAATATAACTAAAACGTTGGCAAAGAAACACCAAAGTCAAGTAGCATACAATTGGCAGACATTTGATCCCAACAGACTGGTGCTTGGTCCAAGTAAAATGGTAGCATTAAATGTGATGGACAGAGGCTGTGAGATAGCGGAGACTCTTCAGGTACCAAGTGACACCAAGGTGTTAAATGTTAGATGGGCCAAACACCATGGAAATATGTATCGTCCAGGTTTAGTTGTTTGTCTTAAAGTTCTTAGTGAGGTTCCAGTTTTTCACAAAATCCACCGTGTTGTTCTTAAAGATGAGAGGTTACTGTTGTTTACATTTGCACTACAAACCGTGTCTCTGGATGACCATTTTTATGCATTTAAAGTTGTGTGTACTACAGATGCACCTCATGTAGTTGATGTCAAAGAGCTTTTGTTTTACAAAGCATTCGATATACAGATGTCATACAGTGATGACGATTCAAGCTCATTTATTGTTCCATACTGTTTCCTGTGATTTAAAAAAGGAAAAGAGAAAATCACTAAGCTCTTGAACTATTGCACTGGGGATGAACACTATTAGTTTTCTTTTATTTCTTTGGGGTGAACAGATGCTGCTGTCACTTTATAGAGGCCAAAATGTAATTGATCGATTACTCTCCAAATGAAGCCTTAATTGAAGTCATGGTGATTTCTTTTTGTTGCATTCCTGAGCCAATAATTTGATGACTGGCTTGAATTATTGGCTCAGGAATGCGACAAACAAACAAATCTCCATGAATTCAAGGATTCATGGGGTGTGTAATTGATAGATTTCTTTTTTTGGGTGAGCTATCCCTTTTTAAAAGGGTGCAGATGCTGCTGTCACTTTACAGAGGCCAAAATGTAATTGTCTTTTATTTATGACCTTTTTTCTATCGATTACTCTCCCCATGAAGCCTTGAAGTCATGGTGATTTTTGTATATAATGGAGTTGTTTGCAGAGGGGCTCACTGAATCTAACAATCACGTAGACATATACCAAGTGTGATTAGCAAGAGAGGAATGTTTGTGACAAGTGTAATGTAAAAAGATCACATTAGATTAGGAAGGATCCACACCAAGCAAGTTCTTCCTCAGACACGTTTTTTTTTTTTTTTACTATGTTACATTACATTGGGCGTATAGAAACAAAGATCATTTCAAAGTACAAACATATACAGTACCTGTGTGACATTTTGGATGATGCTAGGCTCCATGTTAATAAGCAACTTGGGGTGAACAAATCTCCAACACACCCATGTCTGGTTTCTTTAACTGAAACGCCTCCTTGTCGACTTCAGTGTTTTAAGTCATCATAGACCTTTAAGTCCAAGGTACTAGGAATTTCAAATTTCTTGGCAACTGAAGACAAAGAATGCACAAGCTTGTCTCTGTGATTGCCTTCAACCATTGGAATTCACCTACCTGCATTCTGACAGAGACAGAGAGTGTTTACTCTTGAACAGGTTCGACTTTAATAGTAAGAACACAGAGTAAATTCTAAGAGAGAACAAGTGCTAAAAGCACAAGTGTAAGATAAGGTAAATGGGAGCTTATTGGAGGTCCACAGTAGAACCGTCCGCGTTATCCCCGAACGCAATTAGTGAAGACCTGACAATGGACAAGCAGAAGAGAGGTATGTTAAATAGAGACCAAATACAAACATTCCACACACACACCCGTGACAGCCAATCAGGAACCACCCCTAAGTGACAGCACTAATTGACAGGGAAATGACAGGTGACAAGCCCAGTGACATATGCCAGGAATGTGGGTGGTCACCGACCGAGGTCGGTGTCCAGAACGTAACAGAAATCTATTCTATATTGAGTGAACTACAACTCCATATTGAGGGAATTACAACTCTATATTGATTAAAATACCACTATATTGAGTGAAATATAACTTTAAATATCTCTATATTGAGTGAAATATAACTTAAAATATCTCTATATTGAGTGAAATATAACTCTATTGAGTGAAATATAACTCTATATTGATTAAAATACCACTCTATATTGAGTGAAATATAACTTAAAATATCTCTATATTGAGTGAACTACAACTCCACATTTAGGGAATTACAACTCTATATTGATTAAAATACCACTCTATATTGAGTGAAATATGATATTCTATATTGAGTGAAATCTATTCTATATTGAGTGAACTACAACTCCATATTGAGGGAATTACAACTCTATATTGATTAAAATACCACTATATTGAGTGAAATATAACTTTAAATATCTCTATATTGAGTGAAATATAACTTAAAATATCTCTATATTGAGTGAAATATAACTCTATTGAGTGAAATATAACTCTATATTGATTAAAATACCACTCTATATTGAGTGAAATATAACTTAAAATATCTCTATATTGAGTGAAAAATAACTCTATAGATTAAAATAACACTCCATATTGTGGGAATTATAACTCTATATTGAGGCAATTACTACTCTTATACAGAGTCAAATACAACTCTATTGATGGAATCACAACTCTACGGAGTAAAATACAACTCTGTGTTGAGTGAAATGATGTTAGAGTTGTTTTTACTTTATGCTAAATGGAGCAAATTGGCATTTTGTAGAGTTAAATGTTAACACTAAATGGAGTAGAAATAACTCTGAAGAATTAACTCTATGACAAGAGTCAATTTGACTCTATTTGGATTCGGAGCCAATACTGTCTTTTTGGGAGTAAAATTTTACTAAATTTTTCCTGTGTAGTATTTATATATTGTATACCCAGTTTAATCACCTGTGCATTGTATGTTACTATTGCACTTTACTGTTACATTTGTACTCTGGTTAGATGCCAAACTTATTTCCGTTGTATTGTACTTGTGCTGTATGATGACAATACATTTTAATCAAATCTAATTTTGATCAGTCACAAATCGCTTCAGCGCTGCCTGTTGAATACGGGGGTTAGCACAGCACAGATGCAATGTTGAGCCTCTCGCTTCCGTTTTGCACACTGTCCTTTGCCTTATAAGGAGCTGGCAGGGCGTGTCTGTATGCAAATTCAGGTGTACAAGAACGCGCTTCCAGTTTAAGAATGAGTGACATACTTCATTCAAGTTCGGAGCTGTGATCATTTTGGCAACTTAAGAGCACCTCTCCACGCGTTGATGACTCCAGGGGGGACTATCGTATGTTTTATCTCACAAACTTCCTACAAGGTTATTTATGAGGAAACTTACGACAATGTTGGTCCATTGTTCTTTGTGGGTATTTTCTCTATGATGCATCAAGTCAACCGTGAAAATAGGTAACATATCCTCAACAATATACCCAGTGACAAGCTTCTTCAGACATTCTCCACAGGTGGTGTTTGCCCTGATCTTAGATCTCTTGAACACATAACATTACCTCTCTTCATCACTCTCCATGGTGTTTTTTGGCTCGTAGCCGACGTGACCTCACTCTGACCTGCTGGTCCGCACGCGTGAACACTTAAGGCAACTAACATGCACTTCCGCGTTTCTCTGATTGGCCAGCACTCTCCTTCGTGAATACCAGCCGCTCTACGCTCGTTCCCTACACCGGAGACATGAGCCTCCAACGAGTGACGTGTCTCTCTTCTGATTGGCCGAGCGCCTTCCGCGTTTCTCTGATTGGCCGAGCGTGGCTCCCCCTTAAGGTCCAGGAGAGAGGAGAGAGGCTGAAAACCCGCAGTTCTTGCCCGACTGATGGGAGCCGAATCCCGGATCCGATTTTTCTGATGAATACTCCCAAAACTTGGAGGTCCCGAACGCATGGAAGTATTGATTGCGCCGTAACGAATCATTAAAAAAATATACCGTTAACTGGAATATGTTGTGCCTTTACACATATGTTGGATTATGTAATTGGTTTGTCATGACAAACTAATAAAAAAATCGCGATTTACCCGGTGGCTACAACAACACACAGTGTATGTAGAACATGGTACAGTAAGTGGGGAGTGTAAACGCTTATAGTTAAAGACAGTAGAGCTTGCGTACGTTCGATAGGGCTTTGATTCAAACCGGTGCATGAGATGAGGTTCTATATGTAGAACATGGTACAGTAAGGCGGGAGTGTAAACATTTATAGTTAAAGACAGTAGAGCTTGCGTACGTTCGATAGGGCTTTGATTCAAACCGGTGCATGAGATGAGGTTCTATATGTAGAACATGGTACAGTAAGTGGGGAGTGTAAACGCTTATAGTTAAAGACAGTAGAGCTTGCGTAAGTTCGATAGGGCTTTGATTCAAACCGATGCATGAGATAAGGTTCTATATGTAGAACATGGTACAGTAAGTGGGGAGTGTAAACGCTTATAGTTAAAGACAGTAGAGCTTGCATATGTTCGATAGGGCTTTGATTCAAACCGGTGCATGAGATGAGGTTCTATATGTAGAACATTGTACAGTAAGGCGCGTAACGTATCTGTAATCGATCGTTCTGAACTAGTATAGTGGAATTTCCCTTCTCTCTGCGTTGTTGACTCTTTGTTCACTCATTCAATTGGTTGGTTTGAATGAATTAGACACGGACGAGAGCGCTCTGTTCCAACCAGAAGATCTGTGTTTATTCATCAATAAAGCCTCAGATCTTATTCTAAAAGTGGTTTCCAGCTGCTCCCATATTGACAAGATACAAGCTGGATTCCCTAAATGTTCACAAAGATATTGTTCAAGCCTATGCTATGCTTCTGCGAGATCAGAAAGCCGTCTTCTTCGGTTTGTTGATTCTGGTTGTCCTGGTAACACGCGGCCGTCTCTGGCAATCGTCTGCTGGTGGTCGATTGGTTCAGCTGGGTTTCCGTGTGACTGTCTGTCCTCTCTCCCCGAGTTCCTGTATATATAAACAGACAGCCCGCCCCTCCACGCGTCGCCTAGTGACGATCGCTAGGGGCGTTACTTCTTTCTGATTGGCTAAGCTTGGCGACGACCATTTTGAATCTTAAAGGGGGCTGGTAATTTCTATGAACGGACTATTTACCGTTCTGGAGTTTAGCGTTCAAAAGTATACAGTCTATTATTTTACTATCTTTAAGAATTAGAGATTAGTTAGCAATTCCTTCAGACATTTAGCTACAGTCTTTTCCTGATTTGTGGGGCTTTCTAAATATATATTTAAACCTATTATTGATCTTTAACCATGCTTATTGTATTATATATATTCTAAAGTAGTACCGTTGACTTAGTTTTAGCCTTTTAAACACTAAGCATCTTAATCTAACTTCTAATGTTAATCCATAATATGGTTTGTAGCGTAACTCAACTTTTAAACTGTCAAGCAACATCCTTATAGTCTTAAACTGAGGCGATTAACACTTTGATCGCCATGGGTTAAATTCATAATTTACCATCCCTAGCCAGCTCTATTTGTCTATGGAGAAGTTCCCCTTCTTTGCAGGGCTATAACTTTTTAAATTCTATTGCTAAATTGCCATTATTATGGCCCATTCAATGTCCTATATCCATTGTTCAGGGTGTAGCAACGATATACTTTTTCATTCACATATTCATACTAAAATATGGTCTAAAGTATAAGTATGTTTTTATCGTTTTCTGCAGCTTTCTCCAGAACTTGATTTATAGCTCCAAATGCATTATATTGATGATGAAATACAGTTTGATAGCAATCGGTGCGAGATAAATTTCAACTGGACGTGGTTCTAGAAGTTACTACGTATCATCTGATATTGACCGGATGGGCGAGGGGGCGTTTATAATTCCGTGGGCAACGTTATACCATTCGTCTAGTGTGGGTCATATGGTCATCAGAGCAGTTTATATGGAATACGTTAGAAAATAATGCTGGATCTTACCGTATGTTCCTCGCGCCGTTGGACGATCAGCGTGGAGTAGACAGTTTTCGATTATGGGATGTTGATCCTGATGAACCATTTCCAGGTTGTATAATACTATATACGTCCAAATAACGTTGTTTATCGAGTTAGGGCGAGCGATTGATCATCCAGTGTGTTGAGATGGAGTCCGGCTACCGATCGCGAGTGCCCGGACGACATATGGATGAGCACTTCCTGTTTGGCGCGCCCCTCCCTCTTGGCTCTGCCGATCGGCCACCAGATGGCGCTCTTGAACCGTTAGACAGTTGAGTGGAGCTCACCAGTACATCTCATGTCTCCGGATGATTTTTGAATTATTGATATCAAAGACGAGTTACGGCGTCTTCGGCAGAATGAGCTGGCTAGGAATGACGTCTAAATACGTCATCGGCGATTAAAGTGTTAACAAGACCTATATTATTCTGTTACTGTCCTGTACAGTGTGCAAGTCTAATTATTACATTAGCTGTGTTTTAGTATCCTAGTATTTGTCTTATTAGCCAAAAGTAGGCGGGTTTGGTTGCAGACCCATTTTCTCGCCGGTTGACGCTGTATCTTTGAAACAGGTTGTTAGAATGTATCAATGGCTATTTTAACTTGCTTTAAATCACTTAACCATGACTATTAATTATCTTGTTTAGTCTTAAACTGATCCATACAATAATCTAAACAGGTCTAGTCTATGTTCAATACTTAATATGTATTATTTTAGTTTAATGTTTTCCAAACTTTAGGCAATAAATTCCTCCTTTGTTTATATGGCAACAAGGCTGTTCCTGTCCCTCGGAGGAGACCAGGTGCTCTTTCTTTGAAGTTGGACCCTAAAGATTGGCTTGTGAGCCAATCTCCTATTTCTAACAGTGGGTTCCTGAATGACCTATTATTGAGTTCTGGCTATAGTAAACAGATGACCTATTGAAATGCTATCTTTAGCTTGTCTCAAGGCCTAAATATGGTCCAGAGTGTTTACAGTTGCAGAGAGACAGAGTAATATAACTGCCTTCTTTAGAATTATGTGTAATTTAAGGGTGATCTCATCCTGTGGTCTCACCTCTCCTCTCC
Organism: Notolepis coatsorum; assembly: GCF_963971535.1. Classification (NCBI taxonomy): domain Eukaryota; kingdom Metazoa; phylum Chordata; class Actinopteri; order Aulopiformes; family Paralepididae; genus Notolepis; species Notolepis coatsorum. The sequence goes on along the minus strand of NC_140169.1, from coordinate 109,361,925 downwards.
AGGGGGGGGGGGTTTGAAGCACAGTTAGAAACCAGAGCCTCTCCCTGTTCCACCCCAGGTGAAAATCTGCATAAAATGTATACCTAGGTAAATGGAATATTGCTCCACTTCTACAAGGGCTATTTGCATATTCTTGGTATCTAGGAACATCTATGGACCTCAATGAATGTATTCTCAGTGTCAGAAATATTGTGTCTATTACTAGGCTTGCTTAAATTCTGATGAAACAAAGGAAAATATGAATTATGATTTTTCTTTTCATCTTTGACAGTGAATAAAACCATGATAATAATGACCAAACTTAAAAAACTGCCACTGAGCTAATTCAGTACCCTCTTGAGATCATGTGTACAAAAGATCTAAGGAAATTAATAAAGGGAAGATGATAAAATTGAAGGTTTTGTATATACAGTACTGAATTCTCCCATCCGGACCAATGCAATTTGAAATATTATTATAGAATATAGAATATATGCTTATACATTACCTTATTATAGCCAATTCGCACATTTATATATATATACATATAGTATCTTTCAAATGGCCGAGTTCAATTTGGATATAGTATCACCAGGCATGCGTAATAACATATACAGATATTTAATGTAATCGACTGTACTTTTTTATTTCTCCCACAGTGTAATCATTCTGTAACTAATTTCAGATCTAATTATTCCTACATGATTACAATAGTGTGGAGAAACTGACTGCGTTTCAATATTTGTCAAAAACGTTACCTTTTGTAGCTTATTATCGCGAATCATAACAATTATTGATATGATTCCTTCAGAACGCCGAACTTTGAACGTCCATAGCAGACCACAGGAAGTGTAGTTTTGAGAAATTCTGACACTGGCAGATAGCTGGCGAGGCGATCTTCAAAATGGCCGCAAAAAAACTACAATTCCCATGGTTCAACATTTCCATTTCCGCTTCCGCGTCAAAAACGCGACTGAAAAATAAAAACTTAAAATGATAAAAACTCACTTTTAACCTATTGCTAAACTATTGCCAACCTAACGTTTTACATTCTACATGTATTTGTGACATAGTAGTGATAATAATACTTGAAAACGTTTGATTTTAAAAACGCAAATTTATTGCATCACTCATAAAAATATTAATATATGATAATAATGTCAAAAAGGGGTCGGTACCGACCCCGTGGGGGGGAACAGGTTAACCAACAGTGAAACTATATTAAGTAGTACTGAAATAACTATCTTACTCCTATTTCCAACTTACATGAACCTTTCTCCCATGGCTGTAGACCTTTCTTGGCGAAAGTTAATGTTTCATTTTAGATAATTTACCACAAACCATTCTCTGAGGGTTCTAACCCTCATTTTGTAACCAGTAAATTCTAAAATCAAACATGTCTTTCCTTATATAAACCATAATCCTGTTAACATTTATTTAAACATTTAAAATTTACAAAAACCTGAACTACAAAAACCTGTTTCCTTCTGTACAGTTATAAAATCATCATTCACTCTTCCCCCCACCCTCGTTAGACTTCTCCCCAGTCACACACACCATCAGTTATTGATACGACTTCATGACTATTGGAAGGTAATCAATCAAGAATTGGCTTTCAAGTTTATCAGCTTTTTTGTTTATGACTATATTTTATCCGTGTATTTAGCTTAATGTGTCTAGTTATGCAATGTACTCTGCAAGAAAAGGTTAATACATCACACCAAAACAGATTAACATTCTAAGAAAAGAGGGAGACTTTTAACAAAAACATATATACAATTTCTCCCTCCTAAGGACCACTGCTGGTCTGTTTATCCTTAGCTTCCAGCTAACCAGTTCCTCCTCAATATACCTCTGAGGTTTACTGCTAACTTGTTTTAACCATTGCTCCTTCTTTTGGTCTGCGCTAAGCGCTTGTTCCTTGGTTGTGTGCAGCCTTGGTACTGCCCTGAGATCCACAGAAGGAAATCATGTTTCCCTCTGTCCTTTTATTGCTTTTGAATTTGTTATTACAACACACAATTGATTGGAAGATCACATTTTTCCCCCTCAGATACATTCTTCTACTGTTCTGCATTGACAATACATTTTCCCCAATTTATTTATTTATTACTTACATGGCTTCCAGTGTTATTATTCAATTAAATCACATTTCTCTAATTTCTTTTGTGCTGTACTGTATTACTAGATCAAATGTCTCAAGTTCAACACAACACTACTCCACCCCTGTTTGAGAGTGGAATAATATTACACAATCATACCTTATTTCCAGACAGGTCCCCGGGCTGGACAGCGCCGCTCTGACGGGTCCCATCCACCAACAGACCCTATGTGTGGTAACAAACCATAGTCCCCTTAAACACACATCTTTCACACACTCTGCCAGCCTGCAACAAGCCGTCACAGAGTCCCCCATAAGACAATTATCAATCCCACATGTCCACACTTTACATTAAAACTATTTGGCCAATGGCGACCAAAATCTACAGAGCTAACCTATGTACAGAGAACCTTGTTTCCCCAACTCTCACCACACCCCAAAACGTGACACAACCTCCCAGATTCTACATCTGGATTCTTAATGAGCGGAAAACAAAATCATGAATTAGCTCTCATTCAGTCCTCCGCTTTCAGCTCATCTTGTAGACAGTCCCGTTGTGTCACCCACCAACCTGTACCCTGACCGACGAGAGTACCATCTCAGCCTGTCAGTTCCTAAGAAAAAGATAGAGAAAAGAAACGAAAAAAAGAAAACGCCAACAAAATAAAAGAAAACATGAGTGTCATCTCATGCAACACACCCATCAAACAAACTCAAACTTCCATCCGGAGGCATAAATACCCCTGTAAAAAACTAAGAAAGAAATAAAAAGAAATAAAACACTATATATATATTCTCTCGTGATTTTTATTTTTATTTTTTTAAAGTCTTTTTGACCACCCTTTGATCAAGTATGTATAATCACTACTAGTCACTACTGAAGTAGTCCCTTTGTATTACACTGTCTAATATTAAACTGTTCCATTTTCCTGTTTTAAACCATTTTTTTTGTTAATATGATTAGTCATGCATTGCCAGCTACTTCATTCCCTCACAACCCCAACTTACCACTGTTAGTCTTCCACAGCCATTTTAGTAACTTGCACACATAATCTAACCCTCCAACTTATCTATATACATTTTTATTTTTCCTCTTCTCCCTTCTTCTTCATTTTTATTTTTATTTTTTATATATTCTTCTCTTTTTATTCTATTCAGTCTCATGATTTAATATATATCTCTATTTTCCTGAGCGTCATAGCATCTCCTGTGCATTTCCTCATCGTTCTTTTCAGCCTGTGGCCTTTGCAGACACAACCTTACCACCTTGCAATCGGTTTGATAATGACCCAGTACGCCACAGTTCCAGCACAGCTGTCTGCCAGTCCCACAATCCCAGAGGGCCTCCTCTCTGTTATTTCCTCGACCCCCGTTAATGGCTCTCCGGGCTCGCCACCCTTTTCCACAAGACCTGGCCAGATGTCCCTGTACCCCACAAACCAGCATTCTTTCACTCCTCCCCGGTCCAGGCTAGGTCCTGTTGGTGTGGGGGGAGACCCACATGCCTGTCCTTTTCTGCCGCTCCACCTGCGGCCTGGCCTCTCATTGCCGGGCGGCCTACAAAGTTCACGGTACGTCTTTCTCCCCCTCTGGCCTGTCCCTGGGAGGGACCTGGAAACTCACCCCTCCTGTGGTATCCATCACCATGCCCTCGCTGCTCAGCTCCCCATTCAGGTAACGGAGCATGTGGCATCTCTTGGTCATGTATCTCTCGTCTTGCAACCTGCATCAATATTCCAACAATCGTAGTTGCCATCATTTTCGCCTGTTCATCTTGTTCTCGCTCTCGTACTTCCGCCCAGTGCGTGGCTTGATCAATAGCCAGCTGTCTCTCCACCAGGTCTCTACGGACTGTCTCATTTCGTTCGAACGTTTCTACGAACGCTCTCTGTCGTTCTTGAGAGAGGCAGGCCTGCCTCTCTTCCTCCACCCTGGCGCTGGCTGTCTGGCTCCCCGTCACCGAGCCCCTCGCCCCGTTCTGGCTCTGGTGTTGGGGAAGATCTGGGCATGGGAAACTTGTGGGCTGAGAAAACTGTTCATGTATATTCCCATACCTGTTGTCGGTCCCACGTCCCCGTGGCTCCATCTGTGTCCCCAACCCCTGTCCAGTCTCTGTTCCAGCCGCAAGGCCAGGGTGGGCTTCTTGGGACTGCCGTGACAACGCAGCCTTCCTCTGCCTCTTTCTCTCTCCTCTTTTCAATTTGCAGTCACCTGAAATGGTTAATCCAGCGTGGATCGGCTCTTGCTCGACGGACACTGGTTGGAGTAAAACAGTTGTGTCTGGTTGTCTCTCCTCAATGACCCCCTGTGTTGGAATCAAAGTCATCATTTCAAGTCCCTCTATCACATGAGGGAAGTCCATCACATCCAAATCAATCAGGTTAATTTCAGGTATCAATCCTATTTGGGGAGTGTCTGCAAAGGTAGTTGGCTTTCTCCCACTATCAGCCTTATTTTTGCCTATCGCCCTTTGTGCTTTCTTTTTCTGCTTTTTGTTTTGGTTATGCAGTCTATAGCGACCTCCTTTTTTATACTTCAATACAAGGTTTTGTAAAGGCCTGAATATTTTTGGCCATTTCTTTTTCACCTCTATTGTGATATTTCCAGTTATTGAAATAGACAGATTGTCAACCTTCGCTATTGTTATTTCATCTAAGCCTTTAGTTGCTCCTATCAACGTTTCACCAAAGTGAACCTGTTGTGTATTCGACATTCTCACCACTTTCAACCACTCCTGGAATATTACCGTTTGAAAAAACAAGTTTCTCTGTGTTTACTGTTTTTACCAACTTGAGTTAAAATCACTCACACTTTCAGATTTTTACCGGTGCAGACAGGGATTGATAATTTCCTTATCATTCATACAATACCCCCAAGGCTTTCAATAGCCACTTTTCCCCAGTTGGTGTTGAAATCGTCAGAGCCTCGTCTGTCCTCGCTGAGCACCTGTCGGGAAAGAAAGAAAAACACACTTAAAAAACGCACTTAATATCAGCGGTATTTCCCTTTTTATTCCATCAATATTTTACACATGGAATGTCGGGCGTCTCTATACTAATAGGACTTAGAGAGATTTGGTGCAATTTATTTGAACATAACGATACGGCCTTAGCTTCGTTTTGTCCGTTGTCCAATCGGAAAACTGGATGTTCCAATCACTTGTCGTGTAACCCCTCACACGAATCTCTGGGGAATACAAATTCGCATCAACCTCACCTGTCCGTTTCCGGTATGCCGTTGGTCCTCCTTTGAACAATGAGAATTAGTTCCACAACAGCCTATCATTTCTAAACATTTCTGGTGGATATGGTCATTTATCTGTTCAAATTTCTTATTTCCTTGATGAATTTGTCATATTGATCTCATAAAATACTTTGAATTACAACGTCAGTGTAATGACTATGTATAGATGTAATGGTAACATTTTCTTCTTGCTTTGTTTATTCGTGAGAAAGTCTAAACTGTATTTCTATTTTCCATCTCAATCAATATTCACATTTCAATATCACACTTCACATAACATCATACAACATCATTTTCATAATCAATATACACTTCTCCCCCTCTAACACCAATTGGTGTTAGCCTCTTCTGCCACCATCTCACGAGGAAAAAATACATTTTCAGCGGTTCATACCACTAAATCCCCATTCTTAGTATAGCGTCCGGCTACCTGTTTTAAACCACAGAAGCGAACACCACCCCTATCGAAATCCCTACAGACCCTTGATCCATCAAAGGCCTGCCATCTGCAGCCTAAAGCATCAGCTCTCAGTAGCGACCTGAAAGAAAACCTCTAGGCCAGGGGTCGCCAATTAGGTTTGCCCGCGGGCCAAATTTTCCCCAAGCCATTGTGTGGCGGGCCAATGATAATGAAAAATGTTTAACCCTGTCAAAATAAACGACATATACATGTTTGCACTGTCTTTTTTCTATTATAAAGTGCCTCTCACACAGTGCATAACACATGAACAGATCAGTCATTTGATTTGAATGCAGGTGCTCCGTGCTCGCATTATAAATCGAATGTATTATTATTATTATTATTATTATTATTATTATTATTATTATTATTATTATTATTATTATTATTATTATTATTATTATTATTATAACACATCAACAGATCAGTAGGGTGCATTTGATTTGAACCACCACAGCGGGTGTATATACATCGAATGTACAACTCACCATAATGCAGGCAGACCTGGGCTTATTGTTGTTTCTGCTTCGCTCCTCCAAAATCCATGCTAATGTTTGAAATATGTCAAATGTCCACTCGCGTTGAATGCCCACCCATGTCCACCCAACTTGAACACAGTTGCTTGCTTCATTGAGCCCATTCTGCAATCGGTTAATAAAGTTTTCAATCAATCAATCAATCAATCAATCAGCCTCGTGTTGCCATGTGAACACGCGAGAGACACGGTTGCGATAAACCCGTATTTTAAATATGACTCCTCGTTTTGTTTGTGTCTTGGAAGTCGTAGTTTCCTCTTCTGGCTCCTGAGTTGGTATTTCCTCTTTGCAAGAAGCTACCTAAAGATGTTTGTTTTGTTTTGTTTTGACTAAATTTAACTAACGTGGTTTAGTTGAATTAAATTAGCTGACGCACGCCCTGGGGGTTCACTGCACCGGAAAAGAGAAACTATAAGAATTTCCCATTGGTTCTCCGAGTCCACGTGATCATTTCTAGCATTTCAATTGGCTATAGTGACAGACATAGATAGACATTTACATTTCACCTGCTGCTAGGCCTGCTAGCTAATGTAAAAACATCGAAATGTCACTATCGAAAAACTTAAAGAGGAAAATTGAGAGTGAAAACAGGGTATTTAAAGATGAATGGACAGACAACTATGCGTTCATCTTACCTGGATTCATTCATGCAAATCCCACCTGTCTGATCTGCAATGAAGGTGTGTCTGTTATCAAAGAATACAATATTAGACGGCACCACGATACAAAACATGCCAACTTTAAAATGTTCTTCCCACCAAAGACAGAGGCACGAAAGCGCAAAATTGAAGCGCTGAAAGCTGGATATGCACACAGCAACAGGATCCTGGTGCGAGGCCTCACAGACCAACAAAAAGTGACAAGTGTGTCTCTAAAGGCATCGTGGCTGCTCGCAAAGCACAACAAGCCATTCACAGACGCAGAGGTTTTCAAGGAGATGATGGTGACTGTTTTGGAGGAACTTGCCACTGACAAATCAATGGATGGAATAATTGCGTCAGTGAAACAGCTGCCCCTCTCTGCAGGGTCCGCTTCCCGCCGCATAGAAGCACTGTCAGACGCGGTGCAGGGTACAATTATTGAGTGTATTGGTCAAGCCAATAACTTTTCCTTAGCCATTGATGAGAGCACTGACTGCACAGATGTAGCCCAGTTGTGCGTGTATGTGAGATATTTTGATGGAAAGGATTTCAAGGAAGAGCTGCTGTCTCTAATCCCATTAGAAGGGCACACCACTGGAGATATTCTGTTTTCTAAACTGGAAGAGTTGTTTAGGCTGCATTCACTGTCATTTGAGAAGGTTAACCTAATCGTGACAGACGGGGCTCCTGCTATGGTGGGAAAGCACAGAGGTCTAGTTAGCAGGTTGAAGGAACTCGCCCCCCAAATGCATGGGCTGCACTGCCTCATCCACCAAAGTGTCCTTTGTGCCAGGCTCAGTGGCGAGCTAAAGGGCGTTATGGATAAAGTGATGCAAGTCATTAATTTTGTCAGAAGTACGTCAAGCACCCAGCATCGGCTTTTCTGACAACTTGTGGCTGAGTCAGAAGATGCCACCCACGGTGACCTGCTGCTACACAATGACGTGCGCTGGTTGAGCAAAGGCAAGGCATTGGACCGCTTCTGTGCGCTACTGGATGAGGTCAAGGCGTTCCTTGCATTGAGCAAGAGCAAGGCAGCAGCTGACCACCTTGCCTTCCTGGGAGACATAAAGTTCATATCCAATGTAGCATTTTTATCTGATATATTTGGCCACATAAATCAGCTTAACCTTCAGCTACAGGGGAGAGATAAAACCATCGTGGACATGGTTGAAAAGCTCGAATCGTTCACGAGGAAGCTGGAGATGTTTGAGACAGACATATCCACTGGTGGCAGGCTCCTACATTTCACCACACTAAAAAAGGCATCGGGACAAGTGACGGAGATGATGGTTGACTTCATCAAGCAGCTACGAGCCAACTTCACCTCTAGGTTTGATGACTACTCTATCCCAAAAGAAATCATTGCCTTTGTACGTGACCCTCTCACAGTCAAACCTGGTGGACACTTCTCCTCCCTGGCGAAAGGAATGATCCCCTTGTTAGATGAGGCTGCACTGGAAATGGAGCTAATGGACTTCCAGACAACCTCCCTTGTCAGCGATGCGTTGCGGAGTGCAGAGTCTGTGAGTGCCTTTTGGATAGCATGCTCAGAAGAGTACAGTAACATCAAGAGACTCGCATTGTATGTGCTCACAATGTTTCCTTCCACCTATGTATGCGAGTCGTCCTTTTCATCAATGAATGCGATAAAGACATCTCAGAGGAACCGACTGACGCATAACATTTACATTTACATTTACATTTAGTCATTTAGCTGACGCTTTTATCCAAAGCGACTTACAAGTTCTGTACGACAAGCCATCAGGAAGAGCACAACTCTATCAGCTGAGTAACAATGTTCATCAAAGTGTTGAGTGCTACAGTGTAGGTTAGTTTATTAGGACAAGTGCATGACAGTATGGTTAGTTAGGGTTAGATTTTTTTTTTTTTTTTTTTTTTTTTTTTTTTATTCAGATAATGGTTGAAGAAGTGAGTCTTTAGTCGACGGCGAAAGATTGGACGTGTTTCGGCTGTCCTAACTGGGGTGGGTAGTTCATTCCACCATTGTGGGGCAAGGACTGAGAATAGGCGACTTCTCTTTGATGACCCTCCCGGAGCTTGGATAGGAGTAGGTCTGAGGCGGCCAGAAGATGCAGAGCGTAGGGGTCTTGAGGGTGTGTAGTTAGAGACCATTGACCGGAGGTAGGCGGGAGCAGTTCCCTTTGCCGCACGGTATGCTAGGTCAAGGGCCTTGAAGCGGATTCGTGCAGCAATGGGGAGCCAGTGCAGGTCCCTAAGAAGTGGGGTGACATGGGCCGACTTCGGTAGGTTTGAGATCAGGCGGGCCGCTGCGTTCTGAATGAGTTGAAGAGGCTTAGTGGCAGTGGCCGGGAGGCCAGCGAGCAGTGCGTTGCAGTAGTCGAGGCGGGAGATGGCATAAAAGCCTTGAGAACTGCCTGCGGATTAAAGTGACGTCCATATCACCAGATATCCAGCGAATAGTGACCGACGGGAGATGCCACTTTTCACACTAAACTAAAGTGAATACTAAGCCTGCTATTGCCAAATTGTTTAAAGTTTAATTGCATTGTTTTTGCAATGTTTTTAATTGCATTACTGTTTAATGCCAAATTGTATTTTTCAATTAGTTAACGAATGTCTCGTAATTTCAGGAGCTTCTTCAAGCACTCGTTTTGTTTAAAATTAATTGCATTGTTTTTGCATTGTTTTTAATTGCATTACTGTTTAATGCCAAATTGTATTTTTCATTTAATTCAAATAGCTTCTTCAAGCACTTTTTCTTTAAAGTTAATTGCATTGTTTTTGCATTGTTTTTTATTGCATTACTGTTCACATGCATGTGTGGTGCCGTCAGTCATGACTCGAGTAAAGATAAAGCTTGAATGATTTACTGAACCGTGTTTTTATTTCATGGACTCGCGTTTCCAATTTCAGCACCAGCGCTGTCCACCTCACTTTGAGCAAGCCTATATACACGGTACATTGCACTCACCTGTTATTCACTCTCAACATCGATAAAACATAAAGTATGCATATAATAAAAAGAATATATATATATATATATATATCAAATATAATATTAATATAATATAATATAAATATAATAATAATTAAAAAAATGATTAAAATAAAATAAATATCATATTCTCAAAATAAACTGACGGGCCAGAAATTATTGCTGGCGGGCCAATTTCGGCCCGCGGGCCGCCTATTGCCGATCCCTGCTCTAGGCCCTTCGCAACGATTTTTTTTTTTTTTTTCAAAACTTTGTTTATTGAAGTTTTTTCATTGCAATATGAGATCATCACAAGGTCAAATTGTACACATATATGCCAGACGTATTGCACATATCTACATATAAGTAGTCAAAATATAGGTCTGTTGAATGTAGACAATATACATATTGCACAAAGGTACATATAGTTAGTCAAAATATAGGTCTGTTGGATAAACAATATACCTATTGCACAAAACTATGTATAAATAAACAAAATATAGGTCTGTTGAATGTAAATAATATACATGTTGCACATGGCTACGTATAAGTAGTCAAAGTATAGGTCTGTTGAATATAGACTAAAACGATTTCTAAGATCCACACAACCTTCAACCACATCAGCACCTAAACAGGCCAGCGCCCATGTGGCACCCACATTCATAATAACAACACTTCTATCCAACTAAACACATCTCTCCAACTAAACACATCTCGCCAAAAAAACATACACAATATGGCGTAAAGCCAACCCCGTTTCCAAATACTCCCCCAACCCCCACTAACACCCTTCTACTCCACAAAATGTATGTACAACTCAAGCTGAAAATGAGACGTGGATTTCCTCTCATAGCCATTTCCCCTGTCACCTCAGTTACACATGCACAATGGACGACTAGTACCCTAAATAACACCAGTCTATCGCCCGAGCCAACATCTACTTTACAACCGCCGCGGAAGAAAAGGGCTGTGAGAAGCTTGGAAGGGGGGGCCACTGAAAAAGGAATTACAAAACCATAATAGGAGGGGGGAGTAGGGGGCTGGAACCCTTGTCTGAATGAAAAAATATACCCCATGCCCACTCATCAACTGTCCCGAACAAACCTTAAACTAATGGAAAACATTCCCATCATAACAAACCCGGCTGGACTTTGTACACCCAGTCGAAATAAATATCCAACATCCAAAGCTGAATATAACCCCAGGGCCAGTTAGGGAGATGGGGGGGGCCTCTGAATGGAAAACCGTTTGGTTAGCAGAGTATCCAATACAACTTGTAATCATTCGAAGGGCAAGTGTTGATGGAGAAAGGGAAAGAGGGAGGGGGGGCAGGCAGGGAGGGAGGGAGGGAAAGAGAGTGAGAAAAAGAAAGAGAGTGAGAGACGCCTCTTCCCTTAACTCAGCGTATCTCCAATCACCTTCAGTCTAGAGAGTAGAGAGGGGGAGGGAGGGATGAATGGAGAGGGCTGGTGGGAGGTGTAACTGAGGGGTACAATTCCCTGACTGTATTGTTAAGTATGGTATTAAACCACTACCTCTTGTACTTTAACTTCTGGCCATCCAGTACATGATATAGATATGATGAACACTTTCCCACCTGATGAAACAAAGTCCACACAAATGTACAAATCGAATATTTAATATAGCAAAAGGTATATACAACGTTCACTTGTTTACACTTATGATTTGAAATGCACTTGTATGGCAAATGAGTATTCGTAGGTAAATCAACATTGAATGTCCAATCTCTGGTTACGCAGGGAGTAAGTATACAACCCGGTTCTTTAGGAAACTATAGCGATGGTACTTAAATGATTATAGCTGGATACACTAAGGGGGGGGGGGGTCCCGCTGGTTGTAAGACAGTAGGAGGGGGGGGTTAGAGAAGCCGCTGGCGGTATCCCATCTGGCCGACGATTTCTTGGGAGAATTCAAAGTCTTGAACACGGTGCCCACAGAACCTCGGTCCGCAGACGAATACAGCTGGACCCTCTGGTGGACGGTAGCTGCCGGTCCACAACGGAGAGACGTGAGGCGACCTCACTGGTGTAGAGCGCCGTCTCACCTGGAGTCCTCTCCGGGGGGTAGTTCCAACACTCCGCAGTGTTGGCCGTTATCCATGGAATAATCAAAGCACCCAAAGCATAATCCAAGCCGTGGAAGGCTCGCCGTCGTCCGGGTAGAGTAATCCAATGTACAGGTCCAGTCGCCCTGGCCCGGAGCTCCTCGGATGCAAGCACCACTAGTGGTCTGCCCAGCCTGGTTAAGACTCCAGATAACGTCAGGAACGATGGGGGTACTGATAACTTTATAGCTCTAACCGAACGATGCACCATACATAAATAGACTATTATTAGCTTAATAGAATACGTCCAACTCGACGGTATAGTGCCAAACTATGACTATTCAACTATTAATCCACACGATATCTCAATGCCTATTCTGAGGCCAAGTAGGCCTTACTGCACCACACGTGCGTCGTGGGTGAGGCTTCGCGTCTGTTACTCGGTTGGAGGGTAAAGAACTGGACTAAAAGAAGTTCTACTTTACTTGCGCCATATATATATGCGCTATGAACAAATAGTACCATTCGTGTTTCGCCAGACGTATTCCTACGCGGAACCGGGGCTTGCCACGACATGTTGGGCGGCACGATTGAACTTGAACCTAGGGGTATGGCTGATGGCGCCAGGTTCTCGTCCAATGGTAGAATGAAACTATTATGGGCTGTTTAGTAGACTAAAGGGATATTCAGTGCATATTGTACAAGGAATATACAGGGGATATCAAACGATATACAAATACTATTTAAATATATATATATAAATAAACATATATATTCGGTTTAATCTGATCCTTCACAACAGCCGCCCCCTAATTAGTCCCACCTAATTAGCTAAGCAGAGACAGATTAACCGCACTGTCTACCACTCAAGGTCCGCTGTAAGGGTCAGTCAACTCACAAAGTCATGGGTCATGGTCATCATCGATAGTATCTGGGAGTCGGGGCAGTTCTATTAGCCTCGCCACGGGTCGTGTGTAAGTTCGCCCTTGGACGAGTACTTCAGCTGCTCGGACCTTGCCATCGGCACCGGTGATCACTTTGCTTACGCGGCCAGCCGGCCACATAGCTCTGGGTAGTGACTGGTCGATAATCATGACGACTGTTCCTTCTGTCAAATTGTCTCTCTCTTTTACCCACTTCTGGCGGGTCTGTAGAGACGGTAGGTAGTGGAGTAGGAAGCTGCTCCAAAACTTGTCAGCTAGTACTTGACTGTACCTCCACATTCTTCGGCCGTTCGCTTCTTCAGGCCTGTACATTGTCTGGGGTAGCGCGGGGTCCAGCCGCACCATTAAGAGTGTGTTGGGGGTGACTGGGTCGACATCTGCTACATCACTGGAGACGTAACCGAGGGGTTTTGAGTTCAATACTCCCTCGATCTCCGTGAGGACTGTCATTAGGACTTCCTCCGCCACAGTCTGGGCCCCAAGTGGGGCGTACAGGGCTGTCTTTATGGAACGTACTTCTCGTTCCCAGGTTCCACCGAAGTGGGGTGCGTTCGGGGGATTAAACTGGAAGTCAATCTGGGATGGAGCGAGGTGGGTCTTAAGTTCTGGGCCCATAGCTTGGAAGCTCTCTCTCAGCTCTCTTTCTCCGCCTTTGAAGTTTGTCCCGTGATCAGACAACAATGTAGACGGTTTTCCTTTCCGTGATGTGAATCTTCGGAAGGCCATAAGGAATGAGTCTGTGCTCATGGTCGGAAGGAGCTCGATATGTATCGCTCTGGTGGTCATGCATTTGAATACAATACCCCACCGCTTCTCGGTTCCTCTTCCTCTCTTTATATACAACGGGCCAAAACAGTCCATGCCTGTGGAGTGGAATGGCTTGTCGCCGAGTCGGAGGCGACAGGGGGGTAAGTCAGCCATCCGTGGTATGCTGGGCTGCGCGCGCCACTTACGGCAGTCTAGACAGGTTCGCTGGAAGCGCCGCACTGCTTCTCTCCCTTGCAGTATCCAATAACGACGTCTGATCTCCGCGAAGACTCTCTCTGCTCCTGCGTGGTGTACATCCTCGTCGTATTTCTTTATGATCAGCTCTGTGACCTTGTGTCGGCTGTTCAAGACTATCGGGTACTTAATGTCATCCGGTAGATCGGGGGCTCTCCGCAGGCGACCACCCACTCTGATGAGATTATGGGCGTCACTCTCGGGTGCCAGGTGGAGCAGTCTGCTGTCTGATGGGACGGGCTTTCCTCCCTGTAGACAGTCTAGCTCATCGGGGAATGAGTCTCTCTGGGCTCGTTGTAGTAGAAGAAGTTCTGCTTCTTCGTAGTCAGCTGCTGACATGTCAGTGGTGGACTGAATCTCTGGGTGGTGCCACAGGAATGTCCTCTGCTGCGCACTCTCTAGGGTAATGCAGTCATCTATGTTGGGGTCTGTGGAGGCGACTGTGCTCAGTCCACAGAACATAGGTTTCTTGTTCTCAGCCTCCTCGTTACTTGCTTCCCGTGGGGTGGGCGTAGGCCACTCTTCTTCGGGGAGCTTGAGGAATTCTGGTCCGTCACTGTAGATGTTGCGACGGGTGAGGTCATCCAGGGACATTCCCCGGGTGATGACGTCAGCTGGGTTGTGTTTGGTGTCCACATACCGCCAGCTCGCTGCTTCGGTTAACTCTTGAATCTCGGTGACTCTGACTCCCACGAAGACTTTGTATCTGCATGAATCAGACTTGATCCATGTGAGTACTGTCGTGGAATCTGACCACAAGATTGTTCTGTGCACCGGAATGGTGAGTTCACGTTGGATTAACGTGGCTAGATGCGCTCCTGCTAGGGCTGCGCAGAGCTCTAGACGCGGGATAGATTGTTGCTTTCGTGGGGCTATTCTTGAGCGGGCCAGGATGAAAGCAGTGTGTATCTTTCCTTCCTTCTCTTGGGCACGCAAGTAGGCCACCGATCCATAGGCTACTTCGGAGGCGTCGCTGAAGACGTGTAGATCAATCTCGCATGTCTCTGGCCTCACTGTGGATGGGAAGTAGCTGCGGCGTATATTGATGCCTGGGAGTGAGCGGAGTTCCGTCTCCCACTCTCTCCATGTTGAGGCAAGGTGTGCGGGTATTGGGTCGTCCCAGCCCTGGTCCTTGTCCCATAGTGCTCGTACAATCATCTTTGCCCTGGTGGTGTAAGGTAGAATACATCCCAACGGGTCATATTGTCTGGCGAGTGTTCTGTACACACTCCGTCTGGTGGGCGGTGTGGTAATGTATAACGCCGTGGATGGCGGATACATCGGCGAGCGTTGGGGGAGAGGCCTCCTAGGCGAGTCCCCTCTTGCGCCTCTCTGTGGGCTGGTACCGACAGGGTACCATGGCCCGCTGGTCCAGGTGCTATTCCTCGGGGCTGGTCGTGCGTCATGCTCACCCGTGAATAGAGTCGGGGGTCTGTAGCGCAGCGCCGCGGGGGTATAGCCTGGGCTGTACTGGACCTCCTGGTCCGGTGGAGTACTGTGCTGTCGTCGGGCTTGGTTCTCCTCCTCTCCCTCTTCTTCCTCTATCAGGTCTTCCAGATCCTGTAATCGTTTATTTAGCTTCTCCGCAGTGTATGCCGCTCCTTCCTTGTAGCTGGGTCTCGCTTGGACCGGTCTGGGAAGGGGGTCTGCGGGGGGTATAGGCTTGGTCTGTTGGTCAAGTTCAGGGTCGCTTGCTCGGTTAGGAGGCGCTGCCCTTGACTGTTGTCTCGACGAGTTCCTTGAACCCCTGGCGGAGGGAGAGGGTGTTGCCCTGTGGTTCAGCCGCTTCATTATCCGCGCCCGTAACTTGTCGCGCTCGGCTTGTCGCTGGATGAGATCTATGTTGCGCTCTGCTTCTCTTTGGGCATAGTCAGCGGCGCGCTGGGCTTCGGCGGCGGCGCGCTCTGCTTCTCTTTGGGCATAGTCAGCGGCGCGCTGGGCTTCGGCGGCGGCGCGCTCTGCTTGTCTTCGGGCACCGTCAGCGGCGCGCTGGGCTTCGGCGGCGGCGCGCTCTGCTTGTCTTTGGGCACCGGCAGCGGCACGCTGGGTGTCTACTCGGTCTCTTGCCATATTGTATGCCGTCTGAAGGCGTCTCATCTCCAGGCGTGTGCGCTCTTCTTTGCTCCGTTGCTGCGCTTGGAGGCGTTCTCTTTCAATGGTAAAATGTTCGCGCTCGCTAAGCGTCTGTGCTTGGAGTCGATCGCGTTCGGTAGAGGCTGTCAGGCTGACGAGGAACGCCTGTTGTAGCATCCTCTCCGCTTCGCTGGGGGAAGGCGGTTGTGGAGGTGAGCCGCTCCTGGGTGAGCCGCTCCTGGGTGTACTCGTTGGGGAGTCCTGGAGCTCTATTTCCTCGGCGCTCTCCTCCTCTTCTTCCGTGCAGAGTTCTCTCTCTGTAGGGTTGTCTTCCTCCCGGGTCTGGTCGGGGACTACTTCTTCGGTAGTGGCGGGGGGTAAAGGCATGTCAGCTCCCTCCTGGTCCCCACCGTGAGCTTGGTCAGTTACATTAGAACCTACTAGGGCCTCTGTGGTCGGGGAAACCTGGTCGTTAAGGTCAGACATAATTTTACTTTCTACTTTTACCGCGTTTACCGTTTGTCGAAGGCTAGGTAGTTGACTGACAGCGTAATCCTCTAAGTACTGAGGTGTCTGTCGTCTGCGCCGCGGGCGTTCTAGGTTAGGAGGACCGTTTCGTGGAGTGTTCATCATAGGCCATTTCAATATTAATAACACTATATTAATATTACACTAGTTACCCTCCGGCTCGAAGGACCAATTGTAACTGAGGGGTACAATTCCCTGACTGTATTGTTAAGTATGGTATTAAACCACTACCTCTTGTACTTTAACTTCTGGCCATCCAGTACATGATATAGATATGATGAACACTTTCCCACCTGATGAAACGAAGTCCACACAAATGTACAAATCGAATATTTAATATAGCAAAAGGTATATACAACGTTCACTTGTTTACACTTATGATTTGAAATGCACTTGTATGGCAAATGAGTATTCGTAGGTAAATCAACATTGAATGTCCAATCTCTGGTTACGCAGGGAGTAAGTATACAACCCGGTTCTTTAGGAAACTATAGCGATGGTACTTAAATGATTATAGCTGGATACACTAAGGGGGGGGGGGTCCCGCTGGTTGTAAGACAGTAGGAGGGGGGGGTTAGAGAAGCCGCTGGCGGTATCCCATCTGGCCGACGATTTCTTGGGAGAATTCAAAGTCTTGAACACGGTGCCTACAGAACCTCGGTCCGCAGACGAATACAGCTGGACCCTCTGGTGGACGGTAGCTGCCGGTCCACAACGGAGAGACGTGAGGCGACCTCACTGGTGTAGAGCGCCGTCTCACCTGGAGTCCTCTCCGGGGGGTAGTTCCAACACTCCGCAGTGTTGGCCGTTATCCATGGAATAATCAAAGCACCCAAAGCATAATCCAAGCCGTGGAAGGCTCGCCGTCGTCCGGGTAGAGTAATCCAATGTACAGGTCCAGTCGCCCTGGCCCGGAGCTCCTCGGATGCAAGCACCACTAGTGGTCTGCCCAGCCTGGTTAAGACTCCAGATAACGTCAGGAACGATGGGGGTACTGATAACTTTATAGCTCTAACCGAACGATGCACCATACATAAATAGACTATTATTAGCTTAATAGAATACGTCCAACTCGACGGTATAGTGCCAAACTATGACTATTCAACTATTAATCCACACGATATCTCAATGCCTATTCTGAGGCCAAGTAGGCCTTACTGCACCACACGTGCGTCGTGGGTGAGGCTTCGCGTCTGTTACTCGGTTGGAGGGTAAAGAACTGGACTAAAAGAAGTTCTACTTTACTTGCGCCATATATATATGCGCTATGAACAAATAGTACCATTCGTGTTTCGCCAGACGTATTCCTACGCGGAACCGGGGCTTGCCACGACATGTTGGGCGGCACGATTGAACTTGAACCTAGGGGTATGGCTGATGGCGCCAGGTTCTCGTCCAATGGTAGAATGAAACTATTATGGGCTGTTTAGTAGACTAAAGGGATATTCAGTGCATATTGTACAAGGAATATACAGGGGATATCAAACGATATACAAATACTATTTAAATATATATATATAAATAAACATATATATTCGGTTTAATCTGATCCTTCACAACAGGAGGGATGGAGGGAAATTGAGGGAGGGAGGGAGGAAGGAAATAGGGAGAGAGGAGGGAGGGAGGGAGGGAGGGAGGGAGGGAGGGAGGGAGGGAGGGAGGGAGGGAGGGAGGAAATTGGGAGAGAGGGATGGATGGAGTGGGAAAGAGGGCGGAAGGGAGAGAGAGGGAGGAAGGGAGGCAGGAAATAGGGAGAGAGGAGGGAGGGAGGGAGAGAGAGAGGACATTGGGAGAGAGGGATGGATGGAGTGGGAAAGAGGGAGGAAGGGAGAGAGCTAGGGAGGGGAGGGGGTTAGGGGTGTAGGGAAGAGAGAGGGAGAGAAAACGAAGGGGGGGGGGACGGGGACGCAGCCTTCTACCACAGCAGACCACCATGTCGCTGTTCACCCTACTAGTCTGGTCAACACTGCCCCCTGTCATACTTTACTGTTCACCGTCCTAACAAAAAGCTCAACCCCACTACCCATAATCCTCCACCCTTGTATCGACGGCACCGTGGCGCGCATACCGTCCACACGTTCTTAAACATAACCGCCACCCTTCACACTGCTTACTATTGGTTAAAACATTTTGTAAAGTCACAACCAAACACACACTCACCCGTCCCGTTTTCCCACTACTGCCATCATACTGGGCTAACAACCAGGGGCGGACCTAGCACATTTGGCGCCCCCTAGGCGAGATGCACCACTGCGCCCCCTTTTTTTTTTTTTTCTCTGCACAGTTTTGGCGCACCCCTCTATATCTGCAACCATTATTTTTACATAAAAAAAATTCTAACATAAGGGAAAATGAGCCAAAAATCTAAAACGGTTGGTCGGTCTGAGCCTCCCCCCCCCCCAAAAAAAAATCAAAACATCGCCGCGCTACCAACCAGTTAACCCTTTTCACTGCGACAATACACCGAAGGTTAACCCTTTCACGACCGCCGGTTGTGTGATAGTAAAGGGTCAACCCTCCGTCGTGTGGCAGTGAAAGGGTTAACAGTTATACAGTAAAGTACTGCACCTATAATTTTTACAAGCAAGAACAAGAGCTAAGAATAAATGTAAAATGCACACTAAAGAATTAAAACAAATAAACAACTTAGCTAACACACAATAATAATAATAATAATAATAATAATAATAATAATAATAATAATAATAATAATAATAATAATAATAATAATAATAATAATAATAATAATAATAATAATAATAATAACAAACAAACAATAAAATAACATGCAAATTTGCTTTAAAAGAAAATTATGTATTGTAAAATATGTTACACATATATAATCAAAATATAATATGCTAAATAAACAAACAAATAAATAAAAATTACAAATTCACTTTGTCTAAAGAACTATTTACATTCCACTCCCTATCATCACACTTCAAGGTTAGCCTGTAGCTCCTACTGGTTTCCATTTACATTGCAATCCTTCTGGCCTTCCTCGCTGCAAAGTCATCAATCACATCAAATTGTCCAACTCCTGAGCCAGCTCCTTCCCATCCAAATCAGATTGCCCTCCATGGTTTAAGGTGTGTACAAGTGCCTCTGCTTGCTTCATCAGCTCTTGGTGTGGCAGGTCTTGGAAGTTGTACAAAATTGCATACCTTTCACCTTGGCACGTTTCTCGTCTTCTTCTTTTCTTCTCTTTTTAAACTGGATGGCCGGATGGCTTTTGCCTCTTCATAGTTCTCTAACGTTAGTCTTTCTTTCCTCAACGCTCAATTCTATAAACACTTGACCGATACTCATCAATGCACAGCGCTCTAGTATGTTCTGACTGTGAACACCTAAAGCTGAGGCTCAGACCGACCGTTTTAGATTTTTGGCTCATTTTCCCTTATGTTAGAATTTTTTGTATGTAAAAATAATGGTTGCAGATCTAGAGGGGGGTGCCAAAACTGCACAGAGAAAAAGAAATTAATTTTTTTTTTTTTTTTTGGCGACCGCCTATATCCGCCTATATCGCCTGTAGGAAGGTCCGCCCCTGCTAACAACAGATATAGATTGATAACCAGATATGTACATACATTCGTTTTTTATCCGCTGTCGTGGAATATATTATCATGTCCTTATAGATCTGTGTTGAGATATCATGTTATACAGCGTGACTTTCAGTGTGACCAGCTTGACTGGTTAATGCAGTGCTTCTCAAACTTTTTCTGTCAGGCCCCCCTTTGGCGGACCAAAATATTTTGGGCCCCCCCCCCCCCCTCGCCCCAACAAAATAGTCATGAAATGGGCCATATTTAAATTGATTGAAATAACACCAATATCGTGACCTTTCAAATTGGCTCTATATTTAGTTTTCAGAGCTGTCATGGATGAAAAGCCAGCTTCACACAGACACTGTATGTGGTGCTGAATGGTATCAACACCTTAACTGCTGCATCATGAGATACTTGGTGGGCCATGAGATGAGATACTTGGTACTCAGCACCACACTCTGAAACTAGCTCTCTAGGTGGTATCAGATGAGATTTCAAAGAGTTCTTCCAAGAGTTTGGATGGAGATGTGTCAGGAATCTTTGTCTCAATGTTGTCTGTAAAGGTTTTTTTTATCCAGAGTAACTTGGTGATCCTTTTCTGTGTTTTATTAAATAATGATTTTCAGATTTTGAGAAATGGTATTTTCATGGAGAACAGTGCAGCTGCAACAGATAGCACTTTAGTGATAATCTTCTGTAATCCAATTTTTATTTTTTTTTATAAATCTCAAGGCCCCCCCTGTCATGCCTCTGCGCCCCCCCCCCTGGGGGGCGCGCCCCCCACTCTGAGAAACACTGGGTTAATGTGTGTATGTCTCTTTAAGAAGACTCCAACATCTCCCCAGCCATAACAAAATTGTTGTTGCTTCCAGTGACTGAGAACCATTTTTGTTTACTTTCATGATCATATCTGATATTATGTTACATCTAACAACTGTGTATTTAACATATGTCTGAACAGAACTCTTGGTCAGTCTATGGCCAGACGCTAATGTGTTAACATATTGTCTCTGACTATAAACTGTCCTTTCATTTGTGGCCACGGTGAAATAAACTTTCTTATTATTATTAATAATGACTCAGAATGATTTGTAAACGGCTCATCGTTTAGTCCTTTAATATTTCCCATTACAGATGGCGACGAGTGGTGTTTATGGGATATTTCTTTTAACTAGTTTTATTAGATTTTAAACCAATGGGTGTCGAGGTGGCCGCGGGACGGACTCTGCAGACAGGGTGAATCTTGGGATTCCAGGGAAGCGCTGCCCTGTCTCGACCTCCTCCGCGCACTGAGGGGGGGAGAGGACCGTCTGCGCCGTCCGTTTGGCTGTCACCTCCGGCTTGAACCTTGGGAACGCGTGGGGAACATTCGGTGAGCTGTTGACATTCTGTTTAAAGCGTTTTTGTTTACCGACTGTCTTGTCAGCTCTGGCAGATTTTCCAGTGTGGATGCGTGCAGGAGTTTGATTTGGGCGGAGAGTTGTTGAGTCTCTGGGTCCAGGTGGGGACTAACACTAAAACATGGTATTCTTTTTGTGTGTTACCCTCTCGGTTTTCCTCTGAACACTTGGGATTTAAAGGTAGGTTCCGAAAGTACTGCGAGAATTACATTTGTATCCGAAATAATAGGCGTGTGCAAAGTGTACTATGAGTATGTTGTAAATTACTGCAATAGTCATGCAATAGTCCAGAAATTATGGCGTGGGCTAGGTTTTAATATCTTTTAGGCACTGATCTGTTTTTATTTATTTTCTCTCACAATGAGGCGGGAAGATGACCGTGCGTAAGACATTTTAAATTACTTAGGTCAGTCCCGAAATAAGAGCGTTTAATATCTGTTTAGACACTGATCTGTTTTTATTGATTTTTTCACAAAGAGGCGGGAGGATGACCGTGCGTGAGGAATGCCATAGAGAGAGGACAGTTGTTTTTCTTGTGTGACTTAGTTTCTAAACACCTTATCTGGTCAAACTGCAGTTGTTTCTAGATTAAACTAAGATAAGGGAGTCTGTGTGTGTACGCTGCTATAGAGCTTTTTTTCCCCCAAGTGATTAGAGGAAAAAAAAATTTGTTTACCACATATTTTATTTTACCCTTGTTTTTGTCTGTTAAGGAAAAAGAAGCGTGTTAAAAAATGGGGCAGGGAGTGGCCTGTCTGAGGACTGGGGAGAAGAGGGAAGTGAGGGAAAAACCTGACACTTTGTTCTTTTTCTCTTCCCCCACGGCGGTGTGTTCGGGGCTTGCAGTGGACTCTGGCCTTGATGCTTTCCCGTGTGTGTCACCGGCCCTCCCGCCACGTCAACTGCCTCGCAGACGACCACCAACTCCGAAGCGAGGAGATTGGCCTCGTATACCACCACCACCATCCGCAATGGTCTGGCCTGTTTCAACGTCCACGCACGGGGCTGGCTCAATAGCAGCAGATGAAATGGCCAGGCAATTAGGGGAGCTGAGTCTGCATGCTCAACAGCTGATGGAGCGGTCACAATTGTCGCTGATAAAAACGGTCGGACAATCACAGTTAGCCCTGGTGAGAACTGTCTCACAGCTTGCAAAGGACGACGTTGGGCAGAGCATCCAGAGACGAAGAGAAAGAGGCAGCGCAAACCAGCTGGTGCTTGTTTTGTATGCGGCCAGAACGGTCACTGGTATAAGGACTGTGCCTATAAAGATGAGTTTGAGGGGAAAAAGGCGCAGTGGAGGGCAGAGTTGCAAGGCGGGACGGAGCCATCAGCGCATTGACTGGACGGCACTGCGGGGAGGCATCGACCGGAGGACATGATAAGCAGGCAGAGTATATGACACACACACACATGTTAACATGCACGCACGCTGTGAAAGGGGATAAACAATTCGCTATTTTATCTGCATCGTTTGTATGTGATGACATTGGCATGGGTGAATTTACATCATTCTAGTATCTTGTTATTGAACTAAAGAGCTGGACTGTTTTTGCTCATCATCACATTGTACCAGCCACCAAAATACTCATCAATATTTCAGTGAGAGAGTCTATAGTGGGTCTATAGAGAAAGGTCTATAGTGAGAGAGTCTATAGTGAGTCTATAGAGAGAGGTCTATAGTGAGAGTCTATAGTGAGTCTATAGAGAGAGGTCTATAGTGAGAGGTCTATAGTGTCTGTGTTCAATTCATAGAACTATCCTACCTGGGGTGTAAAAAGTACCCAGAAATTATACTTAAGTGAATGGGTACTGTCTCAAAATCTGAGAAAGCGGTCAAAATCCAATGTTACCATAATGGCATCACACCCAGAGTCCACAGTTAAAATAATGTCATTGGAAATTTTTTTAAGAGAGCAGTCTCAGTACTATGACGAGGTCTAAAACCCGACTGAAACTTCTCATAGATGTCGTTTGTCTCTAAAAAAGATTGCAGCTGGATGGAGATTACTTTCTCCAGCACTTTGGACAGAGAGACGAGATTTTGTCAACAAAGAAATTTAGAAAAAAAACATTATTTATCCATGGTTCCGAAGGAGCCCTAGAGTGTTTGCTCCTCAATGGGGCAATAGAGTCTAGGATGCTGGTGCAAGTGGAGTTAAAAAGTGCAACAAGCTCCTCTACATTTAGGGCATTATACCCATTCACACTAGAAAGCACAAAGTCATTAAAAGCTGTGTGGAAATGCAGCACAGTGTCTGTATTTATAGCACGAAAACAGTGTGCAGGAGGACGAATAGCAGCTACAGAGCATGGGACAACAGCAGAAAATAAAACAGGCATATGATCAGAGATACAAGCACTTATCACATATTTCTTTTATACAGACACTCAAGCCATGAGACAACACTAGGTCTAAAGTGTGTCCTTTTTCGACAAGGTAGTGATACAGGTATAAAGACACTATGGCAGTACGTCATACTGGCCAGTATAGCATAACTAGTAAGAGTAGGTAAAGGATATGTACAGGTATAGATATAGTATATGTAAGGGAGAATTATGTGCGGGTGTGTACAGACGTTATTGTGCGTGCTATCATACAGTGGTATGCAGTGCAGGTGTATAAGTGGGTACAAGGTAGCTGGCCAAAAACACACTTGTGAGTACAAGTCAAAAAGTCCTACTTTTAAGTGTACTTAAGTACTGAAAAGTAAAAGTACATTGTTTTTTTTAAAGGGATAGACCAGGGGTCTCAAACTCATAGTGACACTCTGTATCAGCAAGTACTCAAAATATTAGTAATGCACCCTCTAATATCTAGACAGAAGGGAAAACTAAAGGGATAGACCAGGGGTCTCAAACTCATTCCATCATGGGCCATGGGTTCATTTTGGCTATACATTGCACCAGGTGTGTTAGTTGAAGAGGTGAGCCGATTAGTCATCAGCTGGTGTTTTGGGCAGTGTCTATCACAATATTAAAGGCAGAATACTAGATTACCCTGAATAATATCACAATATTAACCACAGCATAATGAGGATCTGACTGTCCATTCTTCTGATAGCAGGTGTTTAATCAAAGTACAATCCCCCAAAACAGTACTTAAGTATGGTAACGCACCCCTGGTTCTCAGAAGCTCATTTCAGTTGGTATCCTTAGAGATGTGAAAGATGAATCATACGTGGAAATCTGAAGGCACACACAAGAACTCATACAGGGGAGAGAACATCTAGTTGTTCAGTTTGTGGTAAAGGGTTCAGTCTAGGCTTGGGCGGTATGACGGTATTAAGGTATACCAGGGTATTTAGAAATACCTACGGTATTGATTTTCAATACCGTCCGTCACCGTCAAAATCACAGATGCGCTTCAGTTTCTATAACAGTGAAACGGAGTTTTGAGTGTAGTGCACACACTGAGTGTAGTGCACACACTCGCCAGCAGAGGGCGAGACCGCTCTAGTGGAGCGAGTGGGTCACAACGGTGTAATGTTGCGACAGTGCTGTGAAAATACCGTAAAGCGTTGTGACGAGAGCAGTGTTGTTGTGGTCCTTGTGGAGCAATCAGTCTCTTATTATATGTGAACTAAAGAGTACAAGGTTTACACAACAGCCCCCACCCGCCTTTTTATTGTATTTGTACCGTCCTGTACTATCCGCTGTCAGCTGTTTATCTCTCTCTGTGAGCTACTGAGCTTGAATAAATAGCGTTAGCTCACGTTAGTAGCGTTAGCTCTGCGGCTAATCTTGGATTACCCTGAACTAAATCAATGGCTAGGTTATAAAGCATTCGAGTAGTTTTTACTGCACATAGAAGTAGCCAAACAACGGGAGCATTTCGGGAGCATATGACCAAAACCCAGGCAATTTCTAGCCCTTAAGGAATCAAATAGTCTGCCATGGCTATAGGCTAGATGCTAACGCTAAAACGGTGCGGGCTTCTACCGGTGCGGGACGGGACTATCATTCTGAGAGCTGACGATGATTTGTTTACTTGGTAACACGTAACACCCCCCCCCCCCCCCCCCCCGCTGATGAAAATGAAAGTCATACCGTCAAATACCGTGCACCGGGGTATTATAACATAAAGGTTTGCCGGTTTGAAAATAATGATACCGCCCAAGCCTAGTTCAGTCAGAATGGAAGTCTGAAGAAACACAGGAAAACTCATACATGAGAGGCATCATGTAGTTGTTCAGTTCAGAGGAGGGGGCTTGAAAAGAAGCGAGAAAGGGTCCTAAAATACAGTTTGCCGTATATTTAATAGTAACTCCATGTACTTATACTAAGCGTATATTTAATAGTAACCCCATGTACTTATACTAAGCAGTATATTTAACAGGAACCCCATGTACTTATACTAAGCAGTATGATTACCAGTACCAGCATCATTATGGTGATAGTTATCCCCAGAATTAATATGAGGTAACTATCACCAGAATTGATATGAGGTAGCTATCACCAGAATTATCGGCTGTACTATAGCGTTTTTAAAAGAAGTTGGAAAAATCATGGAAGGTGACTACTGTGGAAGTGAATCAATGAGACGAGCAGACGGAGTATCAAGTCTCTGAACTTTACTTCCAAACAAATCCAACAGAACCAAGGTACAGCCACACCCTTAAGTCAACTCCCTCCTGTCACTCAATCAGTGTCCATTCTGAAGTGAGACACCTCCATCTAGTGTCCACCACACAGGCCCCCCCCGAACATTCAGAATTGACATTCAGTGCAACACCAAATAAACAGAACTGAACACAATAAACCCCCAAAAACAGTGCACCCAGTGTCTTCAGTCTCTTTTAGGAGGTCTGACCACACGGCCATAACGACTGTATTTAACAGTCACAGGGAACGTGGAAGGGGAAAGGGTAAGGGTAGGGGCAGGGGGCCGTCCCCGCCGCTGCCGAGGCTTCGTCGGTGGAAAGGTAGGGATAACAACGGCCGGAGGGCATGGGACAGGGGAAGACTTGGGTGGCTGGCCCTGGCGCCGGGGCTGAGCAAGCTCCACTGGCCCGTTTGGGACCACATGTAAGATGATCGACTGAGATCTGCTCCTTATTCCCCCCCATGTCCACCACAAAGTACTTGGGGCCCGGCTCGAGGACGTGGAAGGGCCCGTCATAGGGAGCCTGCAGTGGAGAACGGTGGGCATCATGACGGATGAACACATACCTCGCAGTCATCAGGTCCTTAGGAATGTAGGACTGGGGAAGGCAGTGATGTGTGGGAACTGGGGCAAACACCCTCGCTGCGTCCTGGAAGGCAGATCGGTGAGCTGTAGTGGACCAAGGGGCAGAGGAACCAGGAAGGAACTCCCCTGGGACCCTCAGCGGTTGACCAAAAACCAATTCGGCTGAAGAGGCCTGCAGGTCTTCCTTAGGGGCAGTACGCAGGCCCAACATGACCCACGGAAGACGGTCGACCCAGTTG
Source organism: Notolepis coatsorum (assembly GCF_963971535.1). NCBI lineage: Eukaryota > Metazoa > Chordata > Actinopteri > Aulopiformes > Paralepididae > Notolepis > Notolepis coatsorum. The sequence goes on along the minus strand of NC_140169.1, from coordinate 109,335,019 downwards.
CCATCTGTGAGCGTGGCCCGGAGAGCGGCCTTCATGGATCTGTGAAAACGCTCACACATGCCGTTGGCCTTTGGGTTGTATGCTGTGGTATGATGGAGTTTCACCCCAAGTCTCTCAGCCACTGTGCTCCACAGCTCAGAAGTGAACTGGGATCCCCTGTCCGAAGTCAGGTCCAATGGCGTGCCAAACCGAGTGACCCAGCCGAAGATAAACGCCTGAGCCACCTCCGCAGCCGTTGTTGATGACAGGGGAACAACCTCCGGCCACCTGGTGGTCCTGTCCACCATAGTGAGGAGGTGTGTGAAACCCTGAGACGGGGGAAGTGGGCCCACCAGGTCCATGTGGACATGGTCAAACCGCCTCTCTGGAATGAGAAACGGCTCCAGGGGGGCCTTAGTGTGACGATGTACCTTGGCACGTTGGCACGCCACACAGGAGGCCGCCCATACTTTGACGTCCTTCCTAAGGCCCGGCCAGACGAACTTGACCGACGCCTTTACCCCAGGGTGTGAAAGGGCATGAATGGTGTCAAATACCCGGTGGCGCCAGTCAGTTGGAACCATGGGGCGGGGCTGGCCAGTGGAGACGTCACAGAGGAGCGTGGCGCCGCTGTCGTGAAACACCACATCCTCAAGTCGAAGTCCTGTCACAGCCGTCCTGAATGCCTGAAGGTCTGAGTCGGTGAGCTGGTCAGCAGCCATGGCAGCATAGTCGATGCCCAGGTGCACAGGGCTGACGCGCGCCCGGGAGAGGCAGTCTGCCACCTGGTTGTCTTTACCGGCTACATGCTGGATGTCGGTAGTGAACTCCGATATGGCGGAAAGTTGGCGCTGCTGCCGCCCCGACCATGGCTCTGTGGTTTTGGCCATGGCAAACGTTAAGGGCTTGTGGTCGACAAAAACTGTGAACTCTCGGCTCTCCAGCAAGAACCTGAAGTGACGTATGGCGAGGAAGAGGGCCAGGAGCTCCCTGTCGAATGTACTATACTTCCTCTCGTTGTCGCGCAGCTTCCTACTGAAGAAGGCCAGAGGCTGCCAGGCGCCAGCCACCCACTGCTCGCACACCGCACCTACTGCATAATCGGAGGCATCGGTGGTGAGGGCTATAGGAGCAGCAGGAGATGGGTGTGCCAGCATGGCGGCATTGGCAAGGGCAGCCTTAGAGCCCTCGAATGCCTGGACCCGCTCTGGGGACCAGCCCACATCATCGTTGGCTCTCTTCCCCTTCAGCGCCTCGTACAGAGGTCTCATCAGGTGAGCCGCATGGGCTATAAACCTATTGTAAAAATTAACCATCTCCAGGCTTGGCGACAGAGGCAGAGAAAGTGGGGACAGTCAGAGCAGGAAACTCAGTGAGGAGGCGCTGGTACATATCGCCTGTGGCGAGCATATTGGCCAGGGCAGGCGGCCCCAGCCCCCCCAGTGTGCAGGAGTATGTGTCAAAGGACACAGAGCCAATCAGCCTACGGTTCGCAACGTCCACTAACAGTCTGTGAGCACACAAAAAATCCGCGCCCAGTATAGGCACCGACACTGAAGCAATAATAAAATCCCAGCTAAACTGCTATCCATGTAAACACATTGTCACGTACCTGGTACCAAACGTACGGATGGAAGTCCCATTAGCCGCGTCCAGGGGTTTTGATTGAATTGATTGAAAAGTTTATTAACAGATTGCAGAATGGGTACAGTACAGTACATCTCAATACATACAATTGTTAAGGGGATGCAGACCAGAGAAAGACTTTCGTCTTTGGTCCATGTCGGTTTCCCAAGGCGTCCGTGGCCGACGCAGGCAGGATGCTCCTCTGGGCACCCGAATCCACCAACAGACGCCTTCCAGACAACGTGTCCTCGATAAACAACAGCTTGTTGATATTGACGCCAGCGCTCATAGCCGCTAACGAGCGCCGGCTCTCGCGTTTCCCTGGTTACCAAAGGTGCATGGTGGAACACAGCTCTTCGCTTTGTTGCCAAAACGGCGATGATAGTAACAAAGCCCTCTATCATCCCTCTGTGTCTGGTCCCTGCGATCAGCCACCCGATCAGACACAGCAGCCACACAGTACTGACGGGAGGCCAGTAGAATTCTGTCCGCCTCCTCTGCCAATCCCCGGTAATCCTTGGTGCGCACGAGAGGCGAGCTGGCCAGAGCCGTGCGCACCGGAGTCGGGAGTTGACGCAGGAACAGCTGCACAAAAATAAATGTAGCGTCACCTGAACCGAGCAGTGCTAGCATGTTCTCCATCAGTTCTGTTGGTTTACTGTCCCTCAATCCGTTGAGGGACAATAGGTGCTCCGCGCGCTCTGCATCTGACAGCTGGAAAAGCCGCAACAGCGTGTTGTATTTGCCGGCTGCTGGTGGCTCTCTCAGGAATCCCATCACCCGGCGTGTAGTGGAGGAATCCAATGCCGCGACAACATGATAATATTTCGTCTCATCCGACGTTATTCCGCGGAGGTGAAATTGTGCCTCGATGTGCTGAAACCACGGGGCCGGGTCATGCTGCCAAAACTCTGGCAACTTGACTGTAGCGGCATACACTGCGGGAACCACAGCCGGTGGATTCTCGTTATTGCTCATATTTCACACGTTTAGGGTCACCACTGTGGAAGTGAATCAATGAGACGAGCAGACGGAGTATCGAGTCTCTGAACTTTACTTCCAAACAAATCCAACAGAACCAAGGTACAGCCACACCCTTAAGTCAACTCCCTCCTGTCACTCAATCAGTGTCCATTCTGAAGTGAGACACCTCCATCTAGTGTCCACCACACTACTCTATTTCCTGTATTGGCCCTTTGATAATAATCCTGATAATAATTTACAGAAAGAAGAGATAGGATGAAAACCTTATTGATGATTTATATATGAATATATAAGGTAGATATATATATATATATATATATATATATAAGGGGGGGAAATGACCATTTGAGCGGTGGAAGAATAGTGGTCTAATAGCCAGACATGTAACTTTGTCCATGAGGCCCCAACTCTTTTTCATTTTGGGAAAGGGAACTGCACCCAGAAGACTGTCATACAGTCATCTGCATCAAAATGTGAAGAACTAGCATTATTCTTCAATAACAAAATAACTTCAATAAGGCCAGCATTAGTCGTGATACAGACATGGACACGAGTAGCAAAAACCCTGCTGGAGCTTGCTTCTGAGTAATCAGACTATAATCACGGCCTTTTGGTCGTTATTAAAAGAGTGATAGACAGGTAATTTGTCAATGAGAGAAATCGGTGGTTTTTCAATGTATATTTGGTTTATAAACTGATATAAAGAGACGCTTTAAGAGGGTAATCCCATTATCATCACGGGATGATATAGACGGTGGTGGAACCAGAGGTTTCAGAGCGAGCAGGAGTCACTGAATAGCAGCACACTGACCGAGCAGGGTGAATGTTTTGAATTCCGATCTAAGACACAACAAAGATAACGTGGCAGGAGACACAGAGGCAGAGCGCGATGGAAGTTTTGACAGTAATGAAACGTTTTAATGTGGGTAAAGGTTAAGGCTGTTGTCATGGCAGCAGCACATGACAACCAGAAGGGGCCTGTCGTTGCTATGGCGAGAGGAGACAGTGTAGCAGGCAGAGTGTTTGTTTTGAAGTCCGTGTTAGCAGGGCAGAATGTTTACATTCCTAGCCAGAACATCATTCGACATAACAACGCTCTTCCAAGAAAGAGTAGCCATTAGATTGAGCAGACAAGATGGCCGTGAGCCACGAGGAGATAACAACAGATAGATTCAGAGAATGACGTCAGCTAAAATACTCTAGACTGAGTTTGGCCGCCATCTAAGGGGGAAGTGGGGTAGTGCTGGAAAATGTCCATTGCCCATAGGGGAATAGTGATTCCAAGGCTCTACTATCATCTAGTGGCGTAGATTGGGAAGGCAGGGAGGTGTTGATTTAGGACGGAGCTGAGGAACCCAGCATTTGTTGTGGAGTTTTGCAGTTTGAATCTACTGGAGCAGACAGAGAGATGAGGTGCAGTTAATTAAAAAGGTTTAATTATGAAATGTACATTACGTATTCCAACAATAGTATGGCTGACTATTTAAACCTGTTGAATTTCAGATTGGACGTCTAAGCTCGAACACTTTTCAGGGTTACTTCGTAGCACTTGTCCTTTTGTTTAGGTTACAGTTAAACACAGAGTCTATGTATTACTTTGCTTTTTCCACTTTGCAAGAGACAATGAAACTCTTTAAATGCACTCAACGAGTAGACATCATTTACTATCAAGATGATCAAGATTGGTAAAGGATTCCAAGAAGGGTTGCAAGGTTAATTGATAGAAATAACAGATCTAAAAAAGAAGAGGTGATGTTTTCAAGAATCTGGGGATTATTTGGTAGCAAATATATTTGTATAGGAGCCATTGCGTTGTGAAATTGTTATTTGACTTCAAAGCAAAAGATGTTAACTGCAAAAGATGTTAACTAATATAACAAACAGTTATATTACATAATATGGGAAGATATGTTCTTAGACATGCCTACCATTACATTTCTAGTGTAATATTCCGTGACTCCATTTTGTGATAAACCAGCTTACTGGCATAAATTCTCTAGCATGGCCTACAGGGAGCGTGTTTTGTCTGTGACAACTAACAACCAACTCTCATAACAAAATGTTTTGGGTATATTAAGAGATTGTTTTTGGTGGTTTTTCTGTAGTTTTCTCAAATATTGGTACGTCCCAGATGTATGAGAGGGGTGGGGTGTGGGCTTCAATATTATATATATATATAGTTTGTTTTTTGGCCAACGAGACTCTAAGGGACATTTGTTTTTGTTGTCATGAATTAGGAAACTGCCCTGCTCATTGGAGCTGAGTTGAGGGTATATTATAGAACAGGGGTAGGCAACCCTGCATAGGCACGCGGGGGCATTTTCATAGGCACAGGGGGCAGCAGTAAAAAAAGAAAAAAAATATATATATATTTTTTTTGCTTTGAAATATTATAGTGAAATATTTTGCACTGTTGTCGCATTTATCTTGTTGAAATCCTCCCACAGGTTCTTTTTACTACCACATATTTAATTGAGACCCTTTATTTGTTTATTATTTCAATTTAGCTGGAAATACATTGCTACATCATTCAGTAACATTTGCAGAGCCTTATAACAAAAACATTATTACGGTCACCATTGTGACCAGTGGGATTAATCAACACATTTTATTATTTATTTTTCTATTTCATTGAACATTGCACATGTTAAAAGCAATTTTTTTACTCAAAATGTGAGTATTACCAAGTCAACTTGTGTTCTTAAAACAATGACAATAAACATAGTTTTATTAGGTTGAAATAATGTGGTTGTGTACTTATTTTTCTGTTAACTTATTATGGATTGAAAACGTATTATTATAATTTTTTTACAGTGTAGTCTTGCGATTAATCAAAACTTATTTACACGATATACCTCACATTCACCCTCCATTCACATCCTGGTGTTCTCCTGGTGTTCTCCATTAGGCCTGTAGGTGGAGCTATGACAGCACACGTACAGTACACACACCGATGGTGTGTGATGTGTCCAAAATGAATGGGCAAATGTGAGTGAAATGGTCGCACTGTATGCAGCTGTTTGTCTGCATTGCATTCCCCCCACTCAGATTTAGGGTTGATACAACCATCATAATAATATTGTTAATAATAACAATAACAATAATGATGTAATAATGTAAAAATCATTAAAAATACCTGATTATGAGAAAAAAAATTACGATGCATGGAATATTGTTGAGGCACACTAGTTACAACTATATTTCAAACAGGCACTCCATGTCAAAAAGGTTGCTGACCCCTGGTATAGAATGTCCTAAACTTCAAACCTGAGTGGACACCTTTTTACTATGTTAGGGTGTAAAATGTTACCGGACAGTTTTTTATTTTTATTTCTTTCTCTCTCTCTCTTTTTCTTTTGTGAGTTCTCGCTGGGCGTGTCTCTCTTCAGTCTCCTGTGCCGGTCCAAATGCCTGCCGCTACCCGAGGAGAGGACACTCAGCTATGGGACGCAGCTAGGACACTGCTGACAGCTGACCACTGAGAGACCGCTCCGGGATTCTTCACAGATGATAAATGAGGCAAGTTTGAACCAAACACATACAGATATTACGGTATCATCTAAAAGATATTAGGTAATAATGTACTGAACTTGGTTCAGAATGAAGATGTTTTTGAATGTGCTGTACATTGCAATGGTAAACTTGGGTTATGTGTAACTTCCCTGAGATTATATTTCATTATTTGTGAAGAGTCTGCAAATTTTGTTTTTGTTTCTTGCTGTTATCTGTTCTTCGCTACTGAAACTTTTATGGGAATTGTTTGTTTTGAATAAGTTTGTATGGGAAATGCTCTTTTTGGCGAGATACTCTCCTGTTTTTTTTTGTGATTCTATTTTTTCAGCTTGGTGGTTAGAGAAATATGGTGCAGCTGCTCCGGCCTTGACAAAACCAGAGACTGGACACTATACCCTTGAGTCCTTCGACCACCGTCTGGACATTTGCAAAGAGACACTAATGATGGTTGGCTGTTATGGCAACTTCTCTTCTGCACGTGACACAGGGTCAATCCAGAGGACCTTTTGTTTTTAGATAATAAAAATAGTTTTTGCTGAGTTATTATAATTTGTGTTATTTTTGGTTTAAGGATGATAATATTTTTTGTTGTCTTTATGAAGTGATAATGATTGTGATTAATTATCAGACGGGGGAGTTGTCGTGGAATATATTATCATGTCCTTATAGATCTGTGTTGAGATATCATGTTATACAGCGTGACTTTCAGTGTCACCAGCTTGACTGGTTAATGTGTGTATGTCTCTTTAAGAAGACTCTAACATCTCCCCAGCCATAACAAAATTGTTGTTGCTTCCAGTGACTGAGAACCATTTTTGTTTACTTTCATCATCATATCTGATATTATGTTACGTCTGACAACTGTGTATTTAACGTATGTCTGAACAGAACTCTTGGTCAGTCTATGGCCAGACGCTAATGTGTTAACATATTGTCTCTGACTATAAACTGTCCTTTCATTTGTGGCCACGTGAAATAAACTTTCTTATTATTATTAATAATGACTCAGAATGATTTGTAAACGGCTCATCGTTTAGTCCTTTAATATTTCCCATTACACCGCCATTATGCAAACGGGAAAAAACGATAAAAAACTACAACTAAAATGGCTGTTACGGCGCTTCCTGTTAAAATTCTGAAGTTGTTTTACTAGCACATCGCGAGATTACCGAGAGTTGCACAATGCTACATTGTCAGCACAGGTAGCTTAGCTTATTAGCTTCGTTAGCTTAGCAGTATTAGCACAGTCAGCTCCGCATCGCTAGCTCAATTAGCTTAGCCTAGCCATATTATTGTTCGTTAGCCTAGCGTAGCCAGTTAGCTTAGCTTAGCATCAACCACGTCACCCCAACAACGTCACCCATTGTCCCGTTCTTTCGAGTGGTACAACACACCGCGACGTCAGCGCCATCACGGTTCTACCCCGCAACAGAACTTTAATCTCATTAAGCGCTAGTCTACAGATCATACAATCAAAATCATTTTTACATTACCCGCTCGTCTGTTTTCTCCGCCCGGCCGAAATATACAGTATATTAAATCCAACGTACCCCAAAGTCTCCCCGACCGGACGCTGCAGCGACGACTTCCGGTTCAAAATCATCGATTATTTTGATTTCTATTACATTAAACAACGATCTTAAAACCACAGAAATCAATAATCGACTTACAAGTCGCTTACTAGTACCCCTAACTCACTCACGATTCCTTCAATATACATGATATCACGACGCAACGTCCACATTTAAACCAGATCGCCATCGCGGCTAACTAGAAGCTAACCCAGCAGCTAAGCTGCATTCCAACCTCTCTGGGAAAATGAACCCCCTCTAAACAACGGACACTTTCCTATATTGATTTGCCGTGGCCGTTGGTCACTAGAGTTTCATAACGTTTCAACAATAAACTACACATATTGGCACTCACTCATAATTGTCATTCATCAATCATTCATACTTAGCAAACCACATTGTCCTAGTTATATACATCCCATCCATTTGGCAACAGTCTTCCTTAGTGCTTACTTACTCTACTCACTTGATCCTATTTAGCAACAACCATCGTGGTAACATTTATCATTATTATATAACAACAACATTACATTAAGTGCATTTATTAATCTAAACCCCGCCCGTAATGTACAACTAATGTCCTAACCATAACTCAATGTCCTATTTTAGCTCAAGCCTATTTTTAGCTCAATGTCCTATTTTAGCTGGCCAGCTTAAGTACTTATTATTATTCATACACAAACCAGGCCTTTGGATCAACGATCCAATCTTGCAGACGAAATGCTCCATTTGAGCAGAATTCTCGTACGGAGACTTGACGCAGGAGGATCTCTTTGTCCCTAATCGACGCTTGCAGTCACTCTGTGCTCCCAGTGAGACTGCAATCTCCCGATATTCCCACATCATTCCCCAATTTACGAATATTCTTTCCCTCGATTTGATCACAGTATGCAAATCAAGGTCAAATTGTTTCGACGTACACGCACATAGCCTGAAGTTTACAACGAGTTTCAAATATCCAATGTCGCGAGCATTGATTTAAAACAGTTCATCCTAACAAGTCAGATTTCTCCGCTTCCCATTAACCTGGCAGCCGCGCGATCTAACCCAGTATAGCCCTACTTTACCTTCCTGCTACTGACCACCATATCATTGTTCAATAGAAGGTTTTGCCACACTTGTATGACACTCTCCCCGAACTCCAGAGCGAGCGGTACGATGCCGATAAGTGGACAGTGTTCCCATACCAGCACCCTTCCACTAAAAAACAACATCCTAGTCAGTCCTGTACCATTCTCTTTTCCACCCTGTTCAGCAGCAGTCTGAATGGCCTTTACCCTATTCACATCGCTACTAGTCCTGTCCAACGCAGGGCTGATAGCGATGTAAATTCACTTCAACATGCTACACTAATTAATACTACGCACCTTAATTCCCTAACCCAAATCTGTGCTCCTTAGGTCGCTTTCACACAGGGGCTGTTTGGTCCGGACTATCGGACCAGAATTCGATAGTCCGTTTTTTCGGGTTTGTGTGAATGCGCGTCGAACTCGGTCCGCGGACCAAACACACAAACTCTGGTCCGACCAAAAACATAGGTCTCGGTTCGCTTCATCGGACCAAACGTGGACCAAATATAGGAAGTGCTTATTATTATTACCACTGAGCGCGGCATTCACTGCAAAACAAGCACACTGCATCTATCTATCTATCTATCTATCTATCTATCTATCTATCTATCTATCTATCTATCTATCTATCTATCTATCTATCTATCTATCTATCTATCTATCTATCTATCTATCTAACTGTGCATCTTGGGGAGAAGGAAGAAAAAACGCGGCTTATTATATTATTACCGAGGCGCGCGGCATTCACTGCAAAACAAGCACACTGTACACATATGGGCAGAAGACCAAATAAAACAGCTACTTGTGGGCACTCATAAAAACAACGCGGTGTACAAGTTGTTTAGCGAGAGGATGGTGGTAATGGGAACAATGGATCAATGTCACGTCAAAATAAAAAACTCTGCCTCCGCTGATCTGGAGGGCTCGCAGTCCACAGACACACACACGCGCGCGCGCACACACGGGCTCGCAGCCACACACACACATTTTTCCACTCTCTATTGTCCAATAGACGAGTGCCATTTTCGACCGCGTGACATTGTTCAGAAAGTTCGGTGCGCTTGACAAATTGCTATGTGAACGCAGGCGCACCAAATGAAGAATGCAACAATGTTGCAACTTCACCACCAGAACCGCACCGAGTCCACCAAAACTATATGTGAAAGCGACCTTAGACATTATTCGCGCGAGACCAGAACCAAGGTTGTGAATATTGGTTACTGGCGTCTGCCGATACCAATATATCTCCGGAAGCACGGTCCTTAATTACAGCAAACCCCAGACGGAGACTGCTCGTCCTACACCAATTTAGACGCCCCATCTTCCCGTTCACTCACCTTCAAATCCATTGTCCTGGCTGAGTTATCGAAGAAACAGTCGCAGCCGTAGATGAGAGAGAGCGACTCGGTCCCTTGAGAAGTAGTGCCGGCGTCTTTCAATTGGTTTCGTTCGAATTCAGCCGGCGTCACGGCGACAATTAACGTATCTGTAATCGATCGTTCTGAACTAGTATAGTGGAATTTCCCTTCTCTCTGCGTTGTTGACTCTTTGTTCACTCATTCAATTGGTTGGTTTGAATGAATTAGACACGGACGAGAGCGCTCGGTTCCAACCAGAAGATCTGTGTTTATTCATCAATAAAGCCTCAGATCTTATTCTAAAAGTGGTTTCCAGCTGCTCCCATATTGACAAGATACAAGCTGGATTCCCTAAATGTTCACAAAGATATTGTTCAAGCCTATGCTATGCTTCTGCAAGATCAGAAAGCCGTCTTCTTCGGTTTGTTGATTCTGGTTGTCCTGGTAACACGCGGCTGTCTCTGGCAATCGTCTGCTGGTGGTCGATTGGTTCAGCTGGGTTTCCGTGTGACTGTCTGTCCTCTCTCCCCGAGTTCCTGTATAAACAGACAGCCCGCCCCTCCATGCGTCGCCTAGTGATTGGCTAAGCTTGGCGACGACCATTTTGAATCTTAAATGGGGCTGGTAATTTCTATGAACGGACTATTTACCGTTCTGGAGTTTAGCGTTCAAAAGTATACAGTCTATTATTTTACTATCTTTAAGAATTAGAGATTAGTTAGCAATTCCTTCAGACATTTAGCTACAGTCTTTTCCTGATTTCTGGGGCTTTCTAAATATATATTTACACCTATTATTGATCTTTAACCATGCTTATTGTATTATATATATTCTAAAGTAGTACCTTTGACTTAGTTTTAGCCTTTTAAACACTAAGCATCTTAATCTAACTTCTAATGTTAATCCATAATATGGTTTGTAGCGTAACTCAACTTTTAAACTGTCAACCAACATCCTTATAGTCTTAAACTGAGGCGATTAACAATACCTATATTATTCTGTTATTGTCCTGTACAGTATGCAAGTCTAATTATTACATGTTTTAGTATCCTAGTATTTGTCTTATTAGCCAAAAGTAGGCGGGTTTGGTTGCAGACCCATTTTCTCGCCGGTTGACGCCTTATCTTTGAAACAGGCTGTTAGAATGTATCAATGGCTATTTTAACTTGCTTAAATCACTTAACCATGACTATTAATTATCTTGTTTAGTCTTAAACTGATCCATACAATAATCTAAACAGGTCTAGTCTATGTTCAATACTTAATATGTATTATTTTAGTTTAATGTTTTCCAAACTTTAGGCAATAAATTCCTCCTTTGGTTATATGGCAACAAGGCTGTTCCTGTCCCTCGGAGGAGACCAGGGCCCTGTTTCTTGTACCTGGATAACTGAGTTAGCCGGATAACTTTAGCTGGATAACTGGGTTAGCCGGACTTTCCGATTTCATGTACCTGGATTTTCCAAATCACCATGACAACATATCCAAAAGTTTGAGCCTGGTCGAAAGCAGAGTTCAAGTTCAAGTTAGCCTGAACTATCGCCACGCCCCCGCAAAGAAGTGACAGCCCGTTTCCTGAAACTATTCCCACAGTCTACGATCTGCATTATACCATTCTGAATTACGTTTTTGTGCTCCATTCTTCCAGAGGGGGCTTTTGAAATGTAAAATAGACCCAAAATGCTGATATTAAATTCACTTTGTCCTAAATAATGCACGTTATATATACCGTGGCGACGGTGGCGCTCGCTCGTGCGATGTACACATGATGTGGTTATTTTAATTGTAACTGGGATTAAGATGTCTGATGAGATGCGCTGTTTGACGGATTTGAGAAATTGAATGAGCCGTTGACGTCACATTAATGAATGAGGATAAAGAGATAAACTTCATTCAAAACAAAGGATATTCTAAACACGGGTCTCTCGTTCATTAATGTATAAACAATGAATTTATCCCATCTGGCCCAGTGGCCCAGCGGTAGTGCTCAAGCCTCCCAATCCACCGACCGGGGTTCAAATCCCCGTGTTTCCAATATGATTTTTTTGAATATAATATTAATGATTATACGCCAAAGTAGCCTGGTTTTAAGTTAAAATATTATAAATCTACATGCATTGAGGATGTCATTCTTTATATAGCTCTCAACGTGCACCAAATTGAATTATTCCTATATTGCAAAAAGAAGGACCCCGGTCTTGAACCCGGGTCGTCCGTGTGGAAGTCAAAAGAACAACCCGTTGGACCACATTGGAGATAAGTTAAATATTGACTATACATCAATCAATGGGCAAGAAAGCCGTCTCGTAATTCTGTATAACAGTTAACTAGTTATTTTCGCTAGCAAGATCTCATTTGATTATTCAATCCAGCAGGCAAGTTTAAAGAAATATAATCTGATTGATTGAGGTAATGAGGGACTTAGAATTAGCCTATAGATAACGCATTTAACTTGTCGGCGAGGCGATTGAGCCTATTGCAATCTGTCAATAAAGTCTTAAATCAATTAATCAATCAATGCCGTTGAGAATCAGGGTCTCTGCCATCGATACGTGCTGGCTTTCCACCTAAAACGGGAGCGCGCATCTAGCCTGACTTGAGCCTGACTCTCAAGTCTGGCTTGAGTTAACGAGACTGAATCCTCCTTTGTGAAACAGGAAAATCCCGGCTTTGAACATCGGGTTAACTGAAGCTGGATAATGGACATGTTGATCGACTTAGTTGAACCACGTACATGAAACAGGGCCCAGGTGCTCTTTCTTTGAAGTTGGACCCTAAAGATTGGCTTGTGAGCCAATCTCCTATTTCTAACAGTGGGTTCCTGAATGACCTATTATTGAGTTCTGGCTATAGTAAACAGATGACCTATTGAAATGCTATCTTTAGCTTGTCTCAAGGCCTAAATATGGTCCCGAGTGTTTACAGTTGCAGAGAGACAGAGTAATATAACTGCCTTCTTTAGAATTATGTGTAATTTAAGGGTGATCTCATCCTGTGGTCTCACCTCTCCTCTCCAGGGGGGGGGGGGGGGGGGGTTGAGGCACAGTTAGAAACCAGAGCCTCTCTTTAACCAACAGTGAAACTATATTAAGTAGTACTGAAATAACTATCTTACTCCTATTTCCAACTTACATGAACCTTTCTCCCATGGCTGTAGACCTTTCTTGGGGAAAGTTAATGTTTCATTTTGGATAATTTACCACGCGCGTGTAGTGTAAACAGTGATTCGCACCCCCTCAATGTACAGTGATTCAAACCCCCTCAATGTGCAGTTTCTGACAGCTGGGCTGCATTGTCGCGCGAAATAACGTTATGAATTAAACGCAAAATAACATTATATAACGTTGCGTTATATAACGTTACAATGTACAGTTTCTGACAGCTGGGCTGTGTTGTCACGCGAAATCTGTGAATCTGGTAGTTGTTTTGATAAATATGTTGTTTGGGTAAATATGTATTCTACGGATTCGAACATAACATTACATTTCCGCGAGCAGCCTCGCTTGGCGTTTGAGTGCCGTCAAAACGAAAATGTGCATGCGCGCGTTACCGGCGTAGGGGGAAAACGAACTGTAGCGTCACGTGGGGTCAGTTGGCCAATCAGAGCAATGCGGAAGCACATGTTAGTTGCCTTAAGTGCACGCCACCTACCGAGGACAGCGTATAACCGCAATCTAACATTATTAGGAGGACAAGTGTTCTGGCAACGATGTATGCAGCGTTACTTGAATTAGTATAATTACAATTTTGAAAATTGTAAAGCCTTACTTTACTTGTTACTGGGAAAGTAATACAATTACAGTAATGCGTTACAATGAAACTGTTAATATGGACTAATGGACATGTCATTAGGGAAATTGTAAAGCCTTACTTTACTTGTTACTTGGAAAGTAATACAATTACAGTAATGCTTTACAATGAAACTGTTAATATGGACTAATGGACATGTCATTAGACAGCAGAAGGAGATGTCTAGAGAGAGGCTCATAATGTCATCAAGTATGGCATTTGGTGACATTTTGTGAGTGCATTTTTTCATAGCGGAGTGGATGTGAAGTGTTATTAATTAGCTAATTAGCGCTGCCACCTGTGTCCTTGTACACTAGAGTCTTGACCTCCTGTGTATATGGAAATCAGCTCTGGTCATGTGTGAAATGGTTAAAGAACGATATAATTGACTCTTCCTCTGTCAATCATGGCTCAGGTCTGCTGACCTCACTGTTAGACAGCATGGATGTCTCAGTTCTATCTGAAATTGGCATTTCAAAAAGCAATGGCTATCCTCATGTTTCTGAACAGCGCATTGCTATTAAAGGCCAACCATCGTTTTTAATTAGGACTGGAAGCTCTGCCAAACCTCTACTGACATATAGGCTCTGAGCGCCCCCCCCCCCCCCCCCCCCTCACCCAACTGTAATCCTGATGAATTTTTTATGTTTCACTTAATGAAGTAGCAACCTAATCCTTATTACCCTCATACACTGTGGGAGGGATTGGTGCATCTGTCCTCCGTTCCAAAAACGACAGCCACTAATTACCTACACAGGCAGGAGAATATTTCTCCATAAATTGTGTTTTATGTCCAGATGGGGGTGAGAGTTAGATTCTATATCCTCTTTGCTGGAAGGGGGTCTTTGAAGCCAAATTCTCAGGACTACCATCTGTCAACAAACGATTGCGGCAAAACAAAAAAAAACAGGTGGCTTCCTGTCGTCTCTTTTTCACTTATCCCTCCACCAACCTGTGTCTTTTCTTGTCCAAAGGAGGATCGTTTTCTGAATTTCACAGACGGGCAACAAGAAAGTTAGGTAGCACTTTATAATAACACCCTGTTATAATACATTTATAAGGTATTTGTAGATAATGAACTAATCATGAACAAACCATTTATATACATTCATAAATGATTATTAAATCATTTATAACTATATTTGTATAACATTTACAGATTAGTTCTACATTATTTATAACTCATTATCAACATTGTTTGTACTTGATTTGTTCATCATTAAATAATGTTGTTTAATGTGTAGTAACACATTTGTAGATGCTTTGAAAAATGGATATGAAAAAACGACTATAGTGTATCTCCATTTATTTTTCATGTTCAACAAATGATTTGTTAAGACATTCATAAAACATCTATAAATCATTTGCAGATGCTATCGTGGGGGCCAATCTAAAGTGAAGCCTATTCATCATTAACAAGTGTCTAATACAGTTAATTATTTGTTTACTTTTTCATCACATGTTACAAATGCTGTAGGCAGCTTTCGGATACACCCTTCTTTATGACATCAAACAGTGACAGAATTAGGACTAAAGATAAATGCAATTTTATTAACATATAAAATACATGTGCATGACATATAGTGTAACATCGGGGGGCACTAGGACTCAGGAGTATCATGGCCAGGTATTGAAGAGTATCTACAGAGGAAGTCTCACGCGAGCAAGACTTGACGTCACGTGTGTTGCCGTCTGTTTAAATGGAAGCACAAGTTATCCGTGCTGCATCTATACTTTCGCTTTTAATAAGGTATGAGCAGGTTAAACACCTTTTTTTGTTGGTAAATCTATTCCATCATTTCCGACCTACAAACAACTCTTATATGTTGTGTAGACGTTCGTGTAGATGTGGTGGCCGCTAACGTTACATTTGTTCCTAATGTGTGCTCAGTGATGATGACACGATACAAATAATTATTACTCTTGTGTGTTGTGTCGTCATCACATACATACTGAGCACTGAGCACACATTAGGAACAAATGTAATGTTAGCGGCCGCCACATCTACCATGAACGTTTTTCTTCTCTATTAAAACATGAAGTATTCCGTAGGCAACACAATGAAATGAATGAATGAGTGTGTGTGTGTGTGTGTGTGTGTGTGTGTGTGTGTGTGTGTGTGTGTGTGTGTGTGTGTGTGTGTGTGTGTGTGTGTGTGTGTGTGTGTGTGTGTGTGTGTGTGCGTGCGTGCGTGCGTGCACGTGTGTGTGCACGTGTGTGTGTGCACGTGTGTGTGTGCGGATGCGTGTGTGCACGCAGCCATGGTACTTATGTATTATGTTGAGTGTTTATGGGCGGAAATCAGGTCTGAATGTAAATTGGTTGCGTTCGGGACAGGAATCCTATTATCTTAAGATGTTCAAGTTTGTACTCGTCTCCTCTTAATTAGCTTTCACCATGTTGCGACTTTAGAGCCATGGTGGTTATTAGTAATGTGATCATTACTGAAAAGGACAGTCCATAGTAGTAATGGGATGCAGATACTGTACGTGGAACGCATATTTTCACTGTTTCTGTTAAGGGTTTTGCAGTGTTTTACAGCTAAATGTAAGTTTTTAATTTTTTTACTTATTGCTGAATTAATTACCTATGTGTGCAATTGATATGCTAAACCAGACACGCAGGCGTCTGCATACCTGTAGTCCATTGGACAGTATGTATGTACTCCAGTAGCCTATATATATGGATTATTGGAGTTATTGGATTATTCTAATTAGTCCATTTCTTGTAGGCTCTGTTATCTGGAGATTCATTAAAATATGATTCTATTCTGGCAGAGACTACAAAACTAATTCAAACAGCCATACAGAATTAAAGCATTAAAGTTGGCGATGGAAGATATTCCATTCCTACATTCAGTAGAATTGTGAGAATGAAGAACTCAGCCTATAACTATCTAATTTAACAGGTGGTTAAATAGCGCCGTCTAGGAAAAAGTGCCCCGCTTGGTACTGCACTTTTTGTAAGTGTGGGTTGGGACTGGGAGTTGAGGGGGGATAGGGGAAGGGGTTGCTACTGTGATTGATTTATTAATTGAACACTTTATTAACAGATTGCAGAATGGGTACAATACAGTACAGCTCAATACACACAATTGTTAACACTTTAACTGCCGGAAGACGCTTTTAGGCGTCCTTCCCCGCCATGCTCAAGTTGCCGAGGACGCCGTAACTCGTCTTTGATATCAATATTTCAAAAATCTGTGATCGGAATCATATTTTCCATCCGCAGCCTTCACACACAGTGCAGAGCTCCTCTCAATCCTCTAGCGGTTCAAGAGCGCCATCTGGTGGCCGATCGGCGCAATCGCCTTACAGGATGTTACTTGGACGATGTGCTATTCACCCATATTACTTCCAGGCATTCGGTATATGTCCCGGCACTCGAGCTCGTCACAATACATAGCGATCTGTTGCCAATAACTCGATAGACTACATGATTTGGATGTATATACTATTATACAAGCTGGAAATGGACCCGATATTTCTACAGCCCATAATAGGAAAATGTCTGTTCCACGCTCATCGCCCAACGGCGCGAGGAAGATACGGTAAGATTCAGCGTTATTTTTCAATGTCTCCTATACTAACTGATCCGATGAACATATGACCCACACTAGATGAATGGTATAATGTTGCCCACGGAATTATAAACGCCCCCTCACCCATCCGGTCAACATCAGATGACGTGTAGTAACTTCTAGAACCATGTCTAGTTGGAATTTTTTATATCGCGCCGATTGCCATCAAACTGTATTTCATCATCAATATAATGCATTTGGGGCTATAGATCACGTTCTGGAGAAAGCTGCAGAAAGAGATGAAAACATACTTATACATTAGACCATACTTTAGTATGAATATGTGAATGAAAAAGTTTAACGTTGCTTCACCCTGAACAATACATATAGGACATTGAATGGGCCCTAATAATGGCAATTTAGCAATAGAATTTAAAAAGTTATAGCCCTGCAAAGAAGGGGAATTTCTCCATAGACAAATAGAGCCGGCAACCTATGGTATATCATGAATTTAGCCTTAGGCAATCAAAGTGTTAAGGGGATGCAGACCAGAGAAAGACTTTCGTCTTGTTTACATCAGGGTCCCCCATTTTCAATTCATCATGACATTTATGACATACAAGATATACAAATATACAGTACTATTTAAGAGACAGAGTTTCTAAAAGAGAATATATACATTTGAAGGGGAAGAACCTCAGGCTCTACCAGAAAGGTCTGGAGAAACTAGTCACTAGAAACTCATCACACCAACAAAAGAAAATGGAAACAAAGTGCAGTACCAAGTGGGGCTTGTTTGCGCCCTAGAGGTTGCTGTTTGATAACATTACAGGGTTTACCCACGGCACACTGTAGCAGTTGGCTGTCTATTGAATTGGTCTCATACGTACCCCCCCCCCCCCCCTCTCTCTGTCTCTCACTCTTTTCTCCCTCTCCCTCTCCCTCTCCCCCTATCTCTCTCTCTCGCTCTCTCTCTCTCTCTCTCTCTCTCTCTCTCTCTCTCTCTCTCTCTCTCTCTCTCTCTCTCTCACTCTGCTCTCCTTTGCTCAATTTCCAATTGATAAATACATCTTTACAGAGCTCCCTCCCAAGGGCTTTAAAATTATTCAAATTGGCTCCATCTCTCTTCCATGTTTCCCCCTCACTCGCAAATCTTGGGGTTGTGAGAAAGCATGAAAGCCACAGTTCCCAGTCCGTTTAGGAGAGAGTTTAACAAAGACCTCCTTGGAGGGCGGCTAGGTGGTGGAGTGGGCAAGGCACTCACCACCAATGCTGGAGACGCTGGGTTCGAGCCCAGCTCTCCACATTGTTTTCAGTTTGGCTGGTCGTCCGTACTAATAAAATTGGCAGTATTAGGGGGAGGGAAAACTGAGGGGTGGGGATCGGACGTTGTGGACAGCGACTCTTACAGGTCGGTTGGTGCGCCTGCGCAGTAGAATCAAGAAGCGATGGGGGCGGCGCCCCTCCAAAGCGCAGACCCCTGACGCTGAAAGATTGCGCCGCGCAGGTGAAAAGATGCGACGGCTGCTACCTCGAGTATCGGAGGGGACTCGTGCTATGTATGGCGTCGTCCACATTGCAGCCAGCTTGTGGGAGGCAAGAAACAGCGTTCGAGACAGGGGAGGGTTGAATTGGACGATACGAAATTGGGATGGGAGAAAAATAGAAAATGGGAGAAAAAGTGGATAAAAGAAAAACAAAGACCTCCTTGGGAGTAAAGGTCATGGATGCAGTGGTGCTGTGGAGAAGCAGGTATAGGCTGAGATCCAGTATCCGTACCTGAGAGAGCACCTCTCTATATCGGGAGCCTTCGTATACATTATTCACCCGCTCCTTCTTCGAGATAGCTATTCTGTCTGGGGAAGGTCTGGATCAGGAAACTGCTTGAGCAGGTCGGCTGAAAGCCTGTACAATCCACGCAGAATATGTGAGCGTGTCACAGCACCCGCTCTCTGTTGCCAGTTGTGGTGTACAGTGAATGTTGTATGGCATCATTTATTCAAATGGCTTCATGTTCAAGTGGCGGGCACCTACCTCTTTTATTTACCTGTAAATGATTTATTTTGTCGACTTAGACTCTTAGATCTCTACCTATAAACACTGCTTAGTCAGTTGCAATTATATCTCATGAAGGAGCGATGCGAGCGGCTGAGTGCTCCTCTCATCAGGGTAATTCAGCCGAGTTTCTTTCATATTGAAACTGGCAGGGGAAACCAAACAAGAGCACAAAGCAGATGTGGTTTGGAGCAAGCTGAGTATCTATCCAAACACCAATTCAACGCATTGAGCAATAAAAAAAAAGAAATAAAAAAAAATACACAAAATCGTCACAACTTAAATTGTACTAGTGTAGTTTCTGTTTGAAACAGACAGATTGCTTGGCTCCCAGTATTGCTGCTTGCAGCGTTGTTGGGGGGTGTGGCCATTCTGAGCATGTGGCTCTACTTGGGCCCTGGAAGTACTCCTTGCATGGTTCTACAGAACCGCAGTATGGCTGCTTGCAGGGTTCTACATAACAGCGGTATGGCTGCTTGCAGGGTTCTACAGAAAACGAAATTTTTTATCAAAACATCTTATTCCAGTCTCTCTTTTCCACCTCCAAAATAATACTATAGTCCTTTTCAATGGAATTGCATTGCTAGGAAACAGCTTGGGCCCAAGTTTATTTTTAAGTTATTGGGTCTCATTCCCGAACGGATTTACGACAAAAAATTTCCTCTTAGGCAAATTTCTGCCCATTTAAGACATATTAGCGCTAGTAGCACGATTCCCCAAATTCTCCTGAGATCGGATTTGAGCGTGGCTGAGAGCAGAATTTAAGAGTGCTGAGGAGCAAACTTATGATTGATTGACTAATTGAAAATTTTATTAACTTGACAGACTGTGTTCTCATAGTGATTCCATCATGACAACGCTACAGGCCTCCTTGGTATTAATTACTTAATCATAATTAAAATAAATATGACAATATTTGTACGATAAGAAATTACGCATTTGATGTCGGAAAAATAAATAATATGGATTCATCTGATCACAGGGCAGCTGGATTAACCATATCTGAACCAGCTATTTTGGACAAATGTATAATTACTTTAATTACTCAGATATTCAAACACAATTATGCAATTATTGTGAAATGATTGAAAATAATAATTATTTAAGGCCTTCTGTGGAATTTGTATTTCTTATTTGTTACGTATCTGTTTTAATGATTAATTATACATTTGAAAGAATGCAGGTCAACATGCAATATATCCCATTGATTGGTATACAATGGGACAGACCTTTGTTTGATATAGCTATAAACCTGCATTCCTTCGAATATATCATTAATCAATTAAACTTATATTGAAATACACTATATAGCCTATACACCAACACTGAAATGACAGTGGATAAATAAATAAATAAGAACTAAAGCTAATCACGTGGAAATATACTGCATTAATATTCCATAACAAGTCTTGTGTGCGCCAGTATGGCCTACGTGTCTAATGAATGAACAGTATAGGCTTAATATATTCTAGTTACTTGTTTCATTAGGATTTAGTAGATACAGACTGTACCTATACTGTACGTAGGGCAGAGCATATAGTATATCTACTAAATCCTAATGAAACAAGTCATTAATGGAATAATAAGCCTATACTGCGTTCATTCATTACGCCGTAGGCTATACAGTACTGTGTGTGTGTGTGTGTGTGTGTGTGTTTGTGTGTGTGTGTGTGTGTGTGTGTGTGTGTGTGTGTGTGTGTGTGTGTGTGTGTGTGTGTGTGTGTGTGTGTGTGTGTGTGTGTGTGTGTGTGTGCGTGCGCACGCGCTGTGGCAGGTGTACCACGCAATGTACTATATGATGCCAGTACATTAACCTAATCTAATTTTGATGGGTCGCAAGCAGGGCTTGACATTAACTTTTTGGCTCACTAGCCACTGTCGCTAGTGGTTTTCCAAAGTCACTAGCCACTCAGCATTTTCACCAGCCAAAAATCCCCACACACGCCGATCATAACCCAACATTGTGATTATTAAAATGATCATGTGAAAATGGGCTCCAGACTAACTTTTTTCACCACCGTGATGAATGAGAGAGAGAGAGAGATAGAGAGAGAGATAGAGAGAGAGAGAGAGAGAGAGAGAGAGAGAGAGAGAGAGAGAGAGAGAGAGAGAGAGAGAGAGAGAGAGAGAGAGAGAGAGAGAGAGAGAGAGACTAAGAAAAAACTAAGAAGATCCTTGACTAGGTACAGACTCAGCGAGCATAGCCTAGCCATTGAGAAAGGCCGCCGCGCCATAGGCTCCCAAGATGAGGTGGAAACCGAGCTCCACTTCTTAACAACCTGCCCACTATACCAAGACATCAGAGACATATACTTCAACCTGCCCACTATACCAAGACATCAGAGACATATACTTCAACCTGCCCACTATACCAAGACATCAGAGACATATACTTCAACCTGCCCACTATACCAAGACATCAGAGACATATACTTCAACCTGCCCACTATATCAAGACATCAGAGACATATACACTTCCCACAAATTGCAAACACCCAAAGAGACTTTGAAAACATGGACAATAACTGCTGTGACAAGATAAGGACATCCAAACGGAATACAACCACCATAAAGACTGTACAAGAAATTCCTTCTGTAATGTACTGATTTCTTTTTATTTCTCTGTTTGATTGTTTTGTTTTGTTTTGTTTGGCTTTGGCAATGTAAACGTATGTTTCTCCCATGTCAATAAAGCCCATTTGAATTGAATTGAATTGAGAGAGAGAGAGAGAGAGAGAGAGAGAGAGAGAGAGAGAGAGAGAGAGAGAGAGAGAGAGAGAGAGAGAGAGAGAGAGAGAGAGAGAGAGAGAGAGAGCGCAAGCTGGTTGAATGAATTGATGAACAATGTCGCCGTTGAAACGTTTCATTATAAGCGTCTTGCAAGTTGCAACGCTGGTTAAGATATGAAAATACTTGCCAGTACTGTAAGGATGCATTAGCCATTAGCTAGCTTACTTACAGAGACTTGTGGTGGAGTAGAGGTTGTAGCCGTGTTCAACGAGCCCGCCAGCTTGATTGGCAGAAAATGGGTCCATAAACGAATGTTTTAATCCACACCAGTATGTAAACAAAGGTTTTAACCATCCACAACAGAATACTGCAGTCCAAATGTATTTCCGATGCTTGATTCTTCTCTCAGACCGACGCAATGTCTTGAAACGAATATGTTTATTGGCGACGCGAGTGCGACTCAGTGTGAAAATAACTTTGAAGAGAGGTTTCAGGTTTCACCACCTGGTGATGATCAGAGCCAATCAGAGGCATATCAGGGCTGGTCTTTGCATAATGAACCCATGAATCAAAGGCAGAGATTTTTTTTATTTTTTTAGAACGCACATGGCCAGGGAGAAAATACGCTAAACACACACACATAAACACACACACATACACACAGACAGACCTTTAAGCCACTAGCCACTGTGGCGGGTAGAATGACGGAGGTACACGCCACAGGGGAATTCTACCCGCATCTGGCGGGTGGGCGGGTGCCAATGTCAAGCCCTGGTCGCAAGACTCGCAAAGCGCTTCCGCCTTTTTTGACAAGGCTGCATCATTAGTTGCCTTATAAGGAGCTCTGGAGGCGTTGTTTTGTATGCAAATTACCTGAACGGGGACGCACGTTCGCGTTTGAGACATATGCCATTCCCCAACGCAGATATCACAGCTGTGACCGTTTGAGCCACTTAAGACATATTACCAGCGTGTTGAGGACTCAGAGTGAACTTGTCATTGATTCTGTCTCAGTCGGTTCCAAGATAAGTCTTCCAAGAGAACTCTTTGGAAAATGTTCGGGAATGAGACCCATTGATATTAGCAAACACTGCAACAGGAATATTTCAGATGTACGTTTTAAGATGTCAAGTTTGAAAAGGTCTGATGAATTTCATTCATTTTAGTTGCCATGCAACGAGACAATGTTAGACTTCTCTAGTCTGACAATTTGATCTGAATTTAGTTTGACGGTACATAATAATAATAACAATAATAATGGCTTGGATTTATATAGCGCCTTTCAAAAAACCCAAGGACAAGAATCTTATATGGACTATATAAAGACTATAACATATGACGTATATCATGTCAGTTAGGGTACAGACCCTCACATGCATTGTGTATACTGTTTACTTTTACACATAGTATTTGTTTAGATAAAAATGTTCTATTGCCTATATTTATTGTAATGTATACTATAACTGATAGGGCCTACAGACCCTCATCTGTACCTTTGTTTACATGTAAACCATTTTCAGATCAAATTTGATTGCCTATATTTATTGTCTTTCTTCTATTACCCTGCTCATACCTGTACCTCCCCTCACCCCTTCCCATGCTGTTATGATACGATAAAATAAGATATTCCTTTATTGATCCCCTTGGGTAAATTCGGGATGAGGAAATTTGATGACCAAATTTCCCCAAGGGGATCAATAAAGGAATATCTTATCTCATCTTATGAGATACGAGACTTGACCGGGAGCCAGTGGGGGTGGATGAGGGTGGGGATGTTGTGTACCTGGCTTGTGTACCAACATGAGCTACGGTACTCTCTCTCAAGCTCTAGTTTTTGGATTTGGGAGAGAATTATTCATGTTTACTAATATTTTTGGACTGTCTTAGACCATATAAATAACATGTATGCATTTTTTAATGATAATACCCCTTTGAGCTGATATCTGCCATGTCGTGCTAGCTCACTGGCAAAGGGGATATAGGTATTGCTCCAAGGTCAAGCTACATTTTGAAGGATGAAAAATGCATGGCCATTTTCAAAGGGGTTCCTTGACCTCTCAACTCAATGTATCCTAATAAATATGTGCTCAATGGAACCATACGAGTCTTCCCTGTACAGCCAGGCCCCATTTATGCTACATGTAGTCAGTCCCATGCAGTTCTGGGCTCAAACTCTTATTGCATCCATCCATTCAGATGATGTCTTGCCTGTATACATTGATAATAAGTTGGGTTCTCTGAGTCATTTTGAAATAAGACAATTCTTGCTGAAATATACAGATGTCAAACGTTATTGATACCAAATCACAGTATAAACATTTCAAACATAATGTTTATTGCATATTAATAGATCCTATCTAGTTTTGTTCAAATTAAACCACAGAACACTGAAAAAAGCCTCCTCCTTTTGTTCTCTCATGCTCACAAATGCAATCTACTGCTGCGGTCTAATGTTGCACACAGTCTGTTTACTAAATAAAAACAAAAAAAAAGTCAAGTTGACAGAATTATTTGTGTATTTTTTCAGAGAATTTATCTGTGTGATCTGAGTATAAGGGGGCTTTCTCACTAACCATTCGGGGTCGAATCACA
This sequence comes from Notolepis coatsorum, assembly GCF_963971535.1. Lineage (NCBI taxonomy): Eukaryota > Metazoa > Chordata > Actinopteri > Aulopiformes > Paralepididae > Notolepis > Notolepis coatsorum. The sequence goes on along the minus strand of NC_140169.1, from coordinate 109,310,232 downwards.
GCCCGATCGCACCAGAAAAGGGTGTGTCCGTCCTACTGAGAACGCTCCCCCCCGTCCCCGGGGACGCTGATTCGCTCCAAATCTGGACCGCTGAGATAGGTGGTCTCGGGTGCACGCCAGTGCATGGGAGCGGGGGGCGTGGTGTGCGAGCTTGTACCAAAACACAGGAGAGGCTTGCTGTATCAACTTGCCAGTGGCGTAGCTGGGGGGGGGGGGGGGGGGGGGGTAGCTTAGGATGATTCCAAGGGCCCTGGGGGGGGGGGGCCCAAAAAAAAATATTGATACTATGTTTCTGAAGTGTGTGTGTGTGTGTGTGTGTGTGTGTGTGTGTGTGTGTGTGTGTGTGTGTGTGTGTGTGTGTGTGTGTGTGTGTGTGTGTGTGTGTGTGTGTGTGTGTGTGTGTGTGTGTGTGTGTGTGTGTGTGTGTGTGTGTGTGTGTGTGTGTGTGTGTGTGTGTGTGAGATATATAGAGAGAGAGGGGGGGCTTTGGTAGACTATTGCATTGGTCCATTCATTGAAGATGAACGCAATGTGACATCCTTTACTAGGCTCACGCACGCTCGCATTCACTGGGGGCCTACAAATACATTCTTTCATGGGGCCCAGAATCTGGAGCTACACCCCTGCAACTTGCTGACACACACAACATCGTTACTGTAATGCTTTCATGCTTGCTTGAATTTTGGGCAGATAAAAACATACAGCAACAACTGGACAATACCCACAAAAACTATATTTATGGGCAATTTGGCGAGTTCAGACCTCAACCAAACAAGCATGTTGAGCGTCACGGCTCAGTGGAGATGAAGCCACGTTACAAGCACAAGACTTCCCTGGCTCGCATTAGGCCTGGCAATTTTTTTGCCATTGCTATGTCTACTATACATTGGTTTCTTGTTCAAATGCATTTATTTCTATAGACCAGTGGTGCCCAACCAGTCGGCCGTGATCGACCGGTAGATCAATGACATGCAATATAATTGCCGCGAGCAATGGGCTAATGTTAGCTGCTAACTAGTAATAAATAGGCTAAGCTAACTAGCGTTAGCCGTTAGCTTAGCATTAGCGTTAACCCTGGAAAATGCTCAAAGCGGACTCCACGAGACTAGTTCCATTCGTGAGAAAAGGGGGTGGGTTATATTGACAAGGCTTGACAACAGAGGTTCAAATATAACTTCATATTTATTGGTTATTTGTTTCTTTATATCAGCATCCAGTTTCCACCACCGTGTGTTAGAACTCTTCCTGTGTTGACGTTAGAGCGTGACATCATCGCTACGGCAGCTTACACGCTCAAAACGCAGACTGTAAACAAAAACCCGGAGCGCACCAAGACTGCAGTGTGTACACAAACTAGAGGGGGGAGAGGGGGGGGGGGGGAGTTCGCACCCAAGGACGGAGCGAGGGCGGAGCGGAGCTGATTCGACCCCGAATGGCAGTGAGAAAGCCCCCTAAGACCATGTGAACGGCCATTTTGTGCCTCATTGAACAAAAACATTGACATTAGCCTGATTGCCAGACGAGAGGCAGCTGTGATAATGAACTTGAACTAATTGGGGAGGGGTAGCGGGCTTATTGTTTCTGTGGTATTGGATGTTATGTTGTGTGCCTGCCCCCACTTCCCTCCTTCTGCTGCCTCTCCAATCGCTCCTATAGGAGGACGATGACATCACCGGTTTGAGCCTTGGGAATAAAACCAAGGACATTATGTAAAAAAGGAAGGGTCGATACAGTGGAGGTTTCTCTATGACAACACGTGAAACACAAATTCACTCATAATTCATAATTATTATTAATTTACATATATATATATATATATATATGTAATTACATCACATCTTGTATATTACGAATTTTTATATAGGCTTCAATAGAACTGGCACCAAGCAATATATATATATATATATATATTTATTTTTTTTTTATTAGAAAAGTTTTCCTCTGTAAAGAAAATGCCAGTGAATTTTCTTTTCTTCAAAAATGACCAAAATTGACAGCTCTGAGCAGGCCTGCACTGCAGTAATGACTGCAGTAATATTCGTGCAGAATAACTGCACAGGTTGACCCAATTTAAATAAATAATAGCCAATCAAAATAGGCTATTAACTTCATCTAAGCACGGTCTGTGCAGTTTAACTCTTGCCATTGAATGGGGGATTTGAATGATTGACAGCCTTGCAAGCCAATACACAGAGGTTGAATGATTGACAACCTTCAAATCCAATCAGATTGCTGCATTGCACAGTCAAAACGGGTCCAGCTGCAGTTCGGTAGGTTAGGTTTAGCTGCGGCCAATCTCAAGTTTCTCAAGTTTCTTTATTAGTTGTCATACAGAAGTACAGAATACTTTTATACAAAATGTAGCAGAAAGAAGCATTGAGCCGTATTGAGCCATACTGTATTGTACCCATTCTGCAATCTGTTAAATAAAGTTTTCATTCATCATTCATTCATTCATTCATTCATTCATTCATTCATTCATTCATTCATTCATTCATTCATTCATTCATTCATTCATTCATTCATTCATTCATTCATTCATTCATTCATTCATTCATTCATGTGTAGAAGAAGAAAGAAGAACTATAACATTCTCATTCTCAAGGACCACAGTCTTAAACACACGCACACACAAAAGATACATGGACTATTGTTATTGGACACAAGCCACACACATGGACCCTGCACTGCACCATAATACACCTGTGATTATAGTATACTTGTTATTACACACACACACACACACACACACACACACACACACACACACACACACACACACACACACACACACACACACACACACACACACACACACACACACACACACACACACTCTCTCTCTCTCTCTCATTCAGTTCTGTTGTGTTAATATAAACCCGCCGTGGTCTCTCTCTGTCTCTCTCTCTCATTCAGTTCTGTTGTGTTAATATAAACCCGCCGTGGTCTCTCTCTGTCTCTCTCCCTCATTCATTCATTCATTCATCCATTCATTCATTCATTCATTCATTAATTAATTCATTCATTCATTCATTCATTCATTCATTCATTCATTCATTCATTCATTCATTGTCCTTGTGTTACATAAAACCCATCTGTGGCCTCATGCAGAGAAAGGTGGTAAATACATGTTAGATATTCCAATGTACAGTTTTGCATACCATTGACTCAGAATGGTCTGTTTTATTGAAATCGTCACAGCAGTATAGTTTGTTTATACTTCAGAAGTATGATATTTAAACATGGTCCCCAAAATGAATGGAAGCGAATGAGGAGCCTGACACCTGGGAGGAATGGGGGTGTTGCAGCGTTGGGGATGTTTAAAAAATATAATTTAATATATAATATAATATAATCATTTGTGCTTCACCTAAAAATTTGGTCAGCAGCCTCCACTAATACCAGTGTTCTATGCTTTGCTTGGTGCCAGTTCTATTGAAGCCTATATAAAAATTCGTAATATACAAGATGTGATGTAATGACCTTTCCTTCTTTTATAGTTTCCTTGAATAAAACCAAGAAGCAGACATGGTTCCCACGGGAGGTCTCATGCATAGATATATCACTAGATGACTCACCCGCACTGGCCAACGGAGACCGACGTTGCCACATAGTGGCCATCTTGCGTGGGTGGAGCACACCCACTCATAACATGCATGTCTATGGTGCATGTACTATTGAAATAACCATAGCTTGTTCAATTTCAACCGTTTGGTTTGTTAAAAACGTCAGAGATGTGGTTATCATACTGCATACTTATTTTTTTTTTATCTGCTTTTTCTCCCCATTTTTCTATTTTTCTCCCATCCCAATTTCGTATTATTCAATTCTCCCCTCCCCTGTCTCGAACGTTGCTAGACCATGCCTCCCACTGGTTGGCTGCAATGTGGATGAAGCCTTGCATCACGTGTCCCCTCCGGTACACGAGGAGGCAGCCGTCACATCTTTTCACCTGCACAGCGCGATCTCTCAGTGGCGAGGAGTAACGATACGTCCTGATTCTGCTGTACAGGCGCGCCACCAACCGACCTGTAGGAATCGCTGTCCACAACGTCCGATCCCCACCCACCGACTTTCCCACCCCCTAATACTGCCAATTGTATTAGTATGAACGACCAGCCAAGCCGGAAGCAACGCCGAGAGCTGGGCTCGAACCCAGCATCTCCTGCGTTAGTGGCGAGCGTCTTGCCCATTGTGCTGCCCCATACTGCATACTTTTAAAATTAAAATCTTCCAAGAATCATAGCCACGTTAACTCTTTGCCCGCCAAACCCGAGAAAAGTCGGGTTTCGTCGCCAACCGTTGGGCCTTTGATTTTGATCCTTTGATATTTTTCCTTTGATCCCCATTCTAAACACTGGGGGCGGAATCCACAGAGAATGGATTGCGCGAAGCAAATTGTATTTGCGGAGCCTGCTCTGTGTCTGCGAGCTATTGTAGTAATATTTGATAAATGATAAATCCTAAACATACTGGAAAATGTTCCTAATAGAAAAGGTTCTAAGTAAGCATAAGGATTGGTCATAAAAGATGTATTTCAGTCATGAACCACAGGGGGCCAGGCCCTGAGGCTACATTGTAATAAAATAGAACAGATGGTTGTCCCTAGGTTAAGGAACTTTGTAAATAATCATAAGTCATTTAATTAGAAAATACTACTGGATTTGTGTGCAAAATGAATGCTTTATACTTTTAGTCTTAAACAATAAGTGGTTAATAGGTTGACACTCAAATATAGTTTAAACCTGATTAACCTATAGTGATTTAGCTCAGAGATTGTGTGTGCTTGTAGAGACTTGGGCGCTCAACAGTAAGTAGATTTGCATTCAACTGTTGGAATGTGAAGAGATAACAGGTTTCCTTATACAGGATGTGGGCCTAGCAGCTAAAACAATAGCATGGCCACATCACATGAAGTCGTTATCTCCTGCCCCAAGGCCTAACAGGCAGCCAAGTCAACTGGTTTGATTACTACATGTTGAGACAGCTGTAGGGGAGGAGCAAAGCGTCACCATTCCAGTAAACACAAGTACACTTTCAAATGTCTGTTTCTATACTTAGATTAGCTTAAAATGAACTGAATGAGGTTTTAACATTAGAATAGGAGATACTGTTCTCACAGACAAAACATCTGTGAAATATCTCGGTTGCGTCCTGGAAAACAGCTTATCAGGGGAAAGCATGGCTCACCAAGCATAAATAACAGGACTAGATACCTAGCCAGAATCTCTAATTTTTTAGATCAGTCAGCGATGAAGATTCTTGCTGGAGCTCTCATACAGTGTCACTATGACTATGCGTGTGGCTCCTGGTACAACAGTGCCCCCAAAAGTCAGAAAATAAAACTACAGACATCACAAAACAAGCTAATCAGGGTAATACTAAGGCTACCTGCTCGAACCCACCTTGACCCATCCCACTTTGAGGTCATGAGATGGCTTAAGGTGGAAGACAGAGTAAACCAGATAGGGATGTGCCTAGTTCACAGAATAGTGCATGGGGTAGTGCCAGTGTACTTTAACAATTACTTCAACCGAATCAGAGACACCCATGCTTACCCAACAAGGCGCAGCTCAACTGACTTTGTGCCAGTCAGATTCAGGAGCTGTATGGGGAAGGAGTCATTTTTATATTCAGCAGCTGTCTATTGGAATAGTCTGCCCAGTGAACTGAAAACCATAGACAGTGCCGTTAGATTCAAGTCCAGCCTGAAGACATGGCTCAAAAGGGACTATACCTAGACACTTAGCTTAAGGCACCCTTGCATGTTGTATGAGTCTGTATGTATATAAATGTTAAATGGTATATGTGATGTGTTGTGATGTCACGTTTTGTATGATGCATGTGTTAAGCATCACATTCCCCCACCCCCCTACAAGGACCACAATGGAAATAAGCTCTGAGCTTTTTTGTGTTACATCCTTGGCAGTATATCCCGACTGTGCTCTTCTGTCACATGTTTATTTTTTATATTGTCAAATAAAGTCATTCATTCATTCATTCAACTGCAAATGTTCCTGTTATATTGTGGTAACAATTCTGAATATAATGATATGAAAAATGCCATGTTTATGAATAAGAATCACAGAGTTTGAAATTAAGCCACTTCTTAAACTACATTGGAAAACACAAAGTGCTGAATAATAACTGTATAAAATAGATATGGATTTAAGTTAAACGAAGATGCTTAGAATACTATAGAAGGGGGCTTAATGATAAAACTACTGTGATTCTCATTTAGCATCAAGAGAAACTATTCAAAAATGATATCTCTGTGTGTATGAAATCAATCTCAATTCGAATATATATATCTTGGGGTTAATAACCAAAGTATTAAGTTAGTTTAGACGGAATCTAGTTCTCTGATCTGAAACAAATTAGAGAGGGTTGGCTTACTGAGGACAACCTTCTATTTCAAATTCAAACTTAGAGAGGCCGTGATTGGAGGAAAACATCTGCTGGACGTCACTCCGGTGACATCACGCAGAAACTCCCGGCTTTTGATAAAACGGGGGGCGTTGTGACTGTGGAAAACACTCTGAAAAAGAACAACACAGGACGACACCCAACTTCACACAGAGGACGGCGCGACCAGAGGAGAACAAGGAGAACAAGCTTTTGGAACGAGAACAGAATCCTTTGTTGTCAGCAAGACAACAAAGACCAAAGACAATTCAATAATTCGTTAGTCTCTATAATCTGATTTCTTAGTCTAATATTGAGGGCGAGCGGCATAGTGCTTTGGTACCGTCAATATTATAGCGTTCTTTATTTTAATTGAACCAGAACCATTGTAATTACACTCTTAACTTTGAATTAAACAGATGCCGTTACAACCTCTCCTTCATCTCTCCTGCTTAGCTGCTGTCGAACAAGACCAGTTGGTCTTTTGAAAGTACAAGGGTTTTTAGGAGACACAATTCACAACGCAGAGTAGGATCAAGCCGGTTCTGATCTGATCAGAACCAGAACATAGACCTTTGTGACTTCACTATCCACGAAAGCACATTGCGCGATGAGATACCAGCAGTGATGCCACAGATTACTTGTAAAAGTAATCTGATTACTGATTACTGATTACTCCTTTAAAAAGTAATCTAAGTTACTTTACTGATTACTTGATTATCAGAGTAACTTAGTTACTTTGAAAGTAACTAGGTTACGAAGTCGTCGTCGTTCCCCCAACAGTTTTTTTTAAACGCTTTATTGAAAGTGCATAAATTGTTTTTAACTTGTTTCTCTGCACATAACGTAAATTGTTAAACTAGTGCTTCAGCTTCTGTACCATCAAGTATGGTAAAGCAACAGTCTATGATGCTCACAGCATTAGAGCAGCCAGCCAGTGGTTTTACAAAACCAGTGTATCACATCTAACAAATGCAGGCTGAACTATTCAATTATATCAACTGTAACTATTAAATTGTTTTTATAAATGTCTCTCTATAAACATACAATCAGTCTCTCTTTAACATGTAAATTAACTGTAAATCTGGCAAATAAGAGCTTTTGCTCTGCCACCATCAACCCTCCTGTACCTAGTCGAAGCGTCAGCTAGTGTTGTGATTCCAGATGCTTTCAATGCAATTGGATGTGCTGTTTTTAGCGGTAGACAGTATTTTGTTTCCTCCGCCGTGAAGTAGTGACTGAGGCTACGTTTAGATGAGCGTTTTGGGGTGGAATTCTGAACAGAAACCGCAAAAGTCATCTTGCGGTTTCACTTTTAATTTTGCCAAGCGTTTTGGGGTGGAATTCTCCGACGACGGAGCCCTGCTGTCACACGATTGGCGCATATGTCACATGACGTGCTGTGAAGACCCGCCCTACTCTGCCTCTGATTCGCAGACTGTGGATGGGGAATGTGATTGGACCAAAGCAGAGTCACTCACAGACAGAGGGACCAGTCACGCCGCGGGACACATTCTTGTATTTAACCCTTTCACTGCCACACCATGTCACTCCCAAATAAGAAAAACAGCTCAAATTTTTTTTTGACTGTCGAAAACTAAATAAAATACTGCATTCCGCCTGCATTATGAATTTATGATGAGATAGTAACGAAATAGTAACGCACAGCCACTTGGACAAGTAACTGCAATCAGATTACTGGCTTTTAAAGATTAACGCGTTAGATTACTATTTTCGCGGAAAAGTAATCAGATTACAATAACGCGTTACTTAGTAACGCGTTACTGGCATCACTGGATACCAGCGCAGACACGCCCAATATGTGTAGCTCGCGAGCAGTCTGCACTCTGCCCCCCTGACAGCGCTCTTGGCAGAAATGTGTGTGTCAAAATGTGTAGAGCGCTGTCAAGTTTAGCGCGCTGTCCAAAAAAATTAAGAAATTAGAAATCAAGAAATCAAGATGGAAAGCAGTAAAAAGAAACTTGCAGTTAAAACCAAGAACGGCAAACGACACATGCCGTTCCTTCGAATGTGGAGAGATCTAATTCTGTATTTTATTCTGTATTTAACTATTATCTATTCGGTGAAGACCAGTTATTCTAATTAAAGAATTTACATTATCTATCTGTCCCACTTTGTTCCACCAAAATCTGACTGTTGTCCCCCCCTCCGCTCCATCCATTAACTCAACTGGACTGTCATACTATTCATTTGCACTAGCACTATTGCACTTGGGACAATGATATTATATTATTGATGTTATTATTTATACATGCTATATTCAGTATGTTTGTATGTGGTGATGCTCTAAACTCAATTTCGTTGGACCAACAATGACAATAAAGATTCTATTATTTTGCACTCCTCTATACATTACGAAGTAAACAAAATACAATACAAAATTAACGGAATACTAAAGAAAATAGATCTTATGAGTTATGAACAGTATCTAACTTGTTCGAGAAATATAAAGCCGAGTGCCAATAGCCTTCCAAACGCGTGATTTATAAATAAGGCTATAGCTGACATTTCAAATGCTTGGTTCTGAGATGATGATCAATACAGTAAACATTTATTTCTGATATAGGTGCTGATCAGCAGTAATGCAATGTCATGATTATTATTATTCTGAAGTTATTATTATTATTATTATTATTATTATTATTATTATTATTATTATTATTATTATTATTATTATTATTAGTGTGGGTGACCTGGCGAAGCCAGGTTGCCACCCACACTATACATATCCATACTCTTTTTATTATTAGTGTGGGTGACCTGGCGAAGCCAGGTTGCCACCCACACTATACATATCCATACTCTTTTTATTATTATTCTTTATTCCACCGATTTTGCAAACACTTTGCAACACGTAAGCGTTCGCGCCCCATACACGTGAAAGGTATCAAAACGAGCGGCTTGCCTATGGCAACACCGGTCTCCGAACTCGTAAAGTTTCACCGCACCGTCTGGCTACGAATCGACTTTAAACGGTAAAATATCGGTCCCATTGGGAATGCATTGCATTTTAGAGTGTAGCAGCTGAAATAATCTTTTTCCCCCTACCTTGGGTGAATTGCGAGTGTGATCTCAATTTTGGACGTAGAAATAAAACAAACACATCAAAACGATGACACGGCTGTCAACCCGCTCACAAAAGAAAAATAAATGGAATTGGACATTTCTATCTCAACTGACGACCATTTGTTTGAAGGTTCTCCTCCCCATTGACCGCCATGCAATCGCCCTCTAGAAATCACATTTTTCACACTATTTTTTAGCCTTCTGTTCCGATCGCCGAAGGAGTGCCACAATATCGCACGAATGTCACAATATCGCGCACAACCCTTCGCCTACTCGTTGTAGTGCTCATGTGCGCGTCACAACGCTTCATCTCTTATAGTTTTCTTTTAATCAATGTGACAATGCAGTCATGCATCTGCCTCCATAGAAATCCATTGGATAGAAAATATGCAAGTCATAGTGATTGCTTCACCTGTGTGGCTCATGGCTCACTCATGATTGGTTCAGCTGTGTGGCTCGTGGCTGAGCTGCCAATGACATCATCCACTTAACCCATCATTGGCCATCACTGTGTTGCAGTACTGAATTGCTGACAGCGCCCTCTGTCTTGTGGGTTGTGTCATTGTACTCAGTAGGGATATCCTCTTTCATTTTTCATTGGTCCATGTTGACCACCTTTCATTGGTCGATGTTGACCACTCCCCCGATCCTTAGACCACGCCCCCTTAGGCCACACCCCCTCAGTGTATCTCTTGAACCGTTTGTCGTAGAGACTTGCGGATTGTGCCATTGGTCGATCTTGACCACCTTTCATTGGTCGATGTTGACCACTCCCCCGATCCTTAGACCACGCCCCCTTAGGCCACACCCCCTCAGTGTATCTCTTGAACCGTTTGTCGTAGAGACTTGCGGATTGTGCCATTGTACTCGGTTTAATAGTGTAATAGTGTGTAATAGTGTAATAGTGTAATAGTGTGTAATAGTGTAATAGTGTGTAATAGTGTGTAATAGTGTAATAGTGTGTAATAGTGTAATAGTGTAATAGTGTGTAATAGTGTAATAGTGTAATAGTGTGTAATAGTGTAATAGTGTGTAATAGTGTAATAGTGTGTAATAGTGTAATATTGTGTAATAGTGTAATAGTGTAATAGTGTGTAATAGTGTAATAGTGTAATAGTGTGTAATAGTGTAATAGTGTATAATATTGTGTAATAGTGTAATAGTGTAATAGTGTGTAATAGTGTGTAATAGTGTAATAGTGTGTAATAGTGTAATAGTGTGTAATAGTGTAATAGTGTGTAATAGTGTAATAGTGTAATAGTGTGTAATAGTGTAATAGTGTAATAGTGTAATAGTGTGTAATAGTGTAATATTGTGTAATAGTGTAATAGTGTAATAGTGTGTAATAGTGTAATAGTGTGTAATAGTGTGTAATAGTGTAATAGTGTGTAATAGTGTGTAATAGTGTAATAGTGTGTAATAGTGTGTAATAGTGTGTAATAGTGTAATAGTGTGTAATAGTGTAATAGTGTAATAGTGTGTAATAGTGTAATAGTGTGTAATAGTGTAATAGTGTGTAATAGTGTAATAGTGTGTAATAGTGTAATAGTGTGTAATAGTGTAATATTGTGTAATAGTGTAATAGTGTGTAATAGTGTGTAATAGTGTAATAGTGTGTAATAGTGTAATAGTGTGTAATAGTGTGTAATAGTGTAATAGTGTAATAGTGTAATAGTGTGTAATAGTGTAATAGTGTAATAGTGTAATAGTGTAATAGTGTGTAATAGTGTAATAGTGTAATAGTGTGTAATAGTGTAATAGTGTAATAGTGTGTAATAGTGTAATAGTGTGTAATAGTGTAATAGTGCAATAGTGTGTAATAGTGTAATAGTGTTATAGTGTGTAATAGTGTAATAGTGTAATAGTGTGTAATAGTGTAATAGTGTGTAATAGTGTGTAATAGTGTAATAGTGTGTAATAGTGTAATATTGTGTAATAGTGTAATAGTGTTGCGGGTTGTGTCATTGCACTACACAGTAGGGATATCCTCTTTGATTGGTCTATGTTGACCACTCCCCCGATCCTTAGGCCGCGCCCCCTTTTTGTATCCTTTGAACCGTTTGTCATAGAGACTCGCGAGAGACCCTCTCCCCCGTTGGCCGGCGGTGCACAGGCGTCACCCACACTTTCACAATTTCCCCCGCGCGGAATTGTCTAGTTAGTGTGGGTGACCTGGCGAAGCCAGGTTGCCACCCACACTATACATATCCATACTCTTTTTATTATTTATTATTTATTTATTCCACCGATTTTGCAAACACTTTGCAACACGTAAGCGTTCGCGCCCCATACACGTGAAAGGTATCAAAACGAGCGGCTTGCCTATGGCAACACCGGTCTCCGAACTCGTAAAGTTTCACCGCACCGTCTGGCTACGAATCGACTTTAAACGGTAAAATATCGGTCCCATTGGGAATGCATTGCATTTTAGAGTGTAGCAGCTGAAATAATCTTTTTCCCCCTACCTTGGGTGAATTGCGAGTGTGATCTCAATTTTGGACGTAGAAATAAAACAAACACATCAAAACGATGACACGGCTGTCAACCCGCTCACAAAAGAAAAATAAATGGAATTGGACATTTCTATCTCAACTGACGACCATTTGTTTGAAGGTTCTCCTCCCCATTGACCGCCATGCAATCGCACTCTAGAAATCACATTTTTCACACTATTTTTTAGCCTTCTGTTCCGATCGCCGAAGGAGTGCCACAATATCGCACGAATGTCACAATATCGCGCACAACCCTTCGCCTACTCGTTGTAGTGCTCATGTGCGCGTCACAACGCTTCATCTCTTATAGTTTTCTTTTAATCAATGTGACAATGCAGTCATGCATCTGCCTCCATAGAAATCCATTGGATAGAAAATATGCAAGTCATAGTGATTGCTTCACCTGTGTGGCTCATGGCTCACTCATGATTGGTTCAGCTGTGTGGCTCGTGGCTGAGCTGCCAATGACATCATCCACTTAACCCATCATTGGCCATCACTGTGTTGCAGTACTGAATTGCTGACAGCGCCCTCTGTCTTGTGGGTTGTGTCATTGTACTCAGTAGGGATATCCTCTTTCATTTTTCATTGGTCCATGTTGACCACCTTTCATTGGTCGATGTTGACCACTCCCCCGATCCTTAGACCACGCCCCCTTAGGCCACACCCCCTCAGTGTATCTCTTGAACCGTTTGTCGTAGAGACTTGCGGATTGTGCCATTGGTCGATCTTGACCACCTTTCATTGGTCGATGTTGACCACTCCCCCGATCCTTAGACCACGCCCCCTTAGGCCACACCCCCTCAGTGTATCTCTTGAACCGTTTGTCGTAGAGACTTGCGGATTGTGCCATTGTACTCGGTTTAATAGTGTAATAGTGTGTAATAGTGTAATAGTGTAATAGTGTGTAATAGTGTAATAGTGTGTAATAGTGTAATAGTGTAATAGTGTGTAATAGTGTAATAGTGTAATAGTGTGTAATAGTGTAATAGTGTGTAATAGTGTGTAATAGTGTAATATTGTGTAATAGTGTAATAGTGTAATAGTGTGTAATAGTGTAATAGTGTAATAGTGTGTAATAGTGTAATAGTGTATAATAGTGTGTAATAGTGTAATAGTGTGTAATAGTGTAATAGTGTGTAATAGTGTGTAATAGTGTAATAGTGTGTAATAGTGTAATAGTGTGTAATAGTGTAATAGTGTGTAATAGTGTAATAGTGTAATAGTGTGTAATAGTGTAATAGTGTAATAGTGTGTAATAGTGTAATATTGTGTAATAGTGTAATAGTGTGTAATAGTGTAATAGTGTGTAATAGTGTGTAATAGTGTAATAGTGTGTAATAGTGTGTAATAGTGTAATAGTGTGTAATAGTGTGTAATAGTGTAATAGTGTGTAATAGTGTAATAGTGTGTAATAGTGTAATAGTGTAATAGTGTGTAATAGTGTAATAGTGTGTAATAGTGTAATAGTGTGTAATAGTGTGTAATAGTGTAATAGTGTGTAATAGTGTAATAGTGTGTAATAGTGTAATAGTGTAATAGTGTAATAGTGTGTAATAGTGTAATAGTGTGTAATAGTGTAATAGTGTAATAGTGTGTAATAGTGTAATAGTGTAATAGTGTGTAATAGTGTAATAGTGTAATAGTGTGTAATAGTGTAATAGTGTGTAATAGTGTAATAGTGTGTAATAGTGTAATAGTGTAATAGTGTGTAATAGTGTAATAGTGTGTAATAGTGTAATAGTGTGTAATAGTGTAATAGTGTATAATAGTGTGTAATAGTGTAATAGTGTGTAATAGTGTAATAGTGTGTAATAGTGTAATAGTGTAATAGTGTGTAATAGTGTAATAGTGTAATAGTGTAATAGTGTGTAATAGTGTAATAGTGTAATAGTGTGTAATAGTGTAATAGTGTAATAGTGTGTAATAGTGTAATAGTGTAATAGTGTGTAATAGTGTAATAGTGTAATAGTGTGTAATAGTGTGTAATAGTGTAATAGTGTGTAATAGTGTAATAGTGTAATAGTGCAATAGTGTGTAATAGTGTAATAGTGTGTAATAGTGTAATAGTGTGTAATAGTGTAATAGTGTGTAATAGTGTAATAGTGTAATAGTGTGTAATAGTGTAATAGTGTGTAATAGTGTAATAGTGTAATAGTGTGTAATAGTGTGTAATAGTGTAATAGTGTAATAGTGTGTAATAGTGTAATAGTGTGTAATAGTGTAATAGTGTGTAATAGTGTAATAGTGTGTAATAGTGTGTAATAGTGTAATAGTGTAATAGTGTGTAATAGTGTGTAATAGTGTGTAATCGTGTAATAGTGTGTAATAGTGTAATAGTGTGTAATAGTGTGTAATAGTGTAATAGTGTAATAGTGTGTAATAGTGTAATAGTGTGTAATAGTGTAATAGTGTGTAATAGTGTAATAGTGTAATAGTGTGTAATAGTGTAATAGTGTGTAATAGTGTAATAGTGTAATAGTGTGTAATAGTGTAATAGTGTAATAGTGTGTAATAGTGTAATAGTGTAATAGTGTGTAATAGTGTAATAGTGTGTAATAGTGTAATAGTGTAATAGTGTGTAATAGTGTAATAGTGTGTAATGGTGTAATAGTGTGTAATAGTGTAATAGTGTGTAATAGTGTAATAGTGTAATAGTGTGTAATAGTGTAATAGTGTGTAATAGTGTGTAATAGTGTAATAGTGTAATAGTGTAATAGTGTGTAATAGTGTAAAATGTAATAGTGTGTAATAGTGTAATAGTGTAATAGTGTAATAGTGTGTAATAGTGTAATAGTGTGTAATAGTGTAATAGTGTGTAATAGTGTAATAGTGTAATAGTGTGTAATAGTGTAATAGTGTGTAATAGTGTGTAATAGTGTAATAGTGTAATAGTGTGTAATAGTGTAATAGTGTGTAATAGTGTGTAATAGTGTAATAGTGTAATAGTGTGTAATAGTGTAATAGTGTAATAGTGTGTAATAGTGTAATAGTGTAATAGTGTGTAATAGTGTAATAGTGTAATAGTGTGTAATAGTGTAATAGTGTGTAATAGTGTAATAGTGTGTAATAGTGTAATAGTGTAATAGTGTGTAATAGTGTAATAGTGTAATAGTGTGTAATAGTGTAATAGTGTGTAATAGTGTAATAGTGTAATAGTGTGTAATAGTGTAATAGTGTAATAGTGTGTAATAGTGTAATAGTGTAATAGTGTAATAGTGTGTAATAGTGTAATAGTGTAATAGTGTGTAATAGTGTAATAGTGTGTAATAGTGTAATAGTGTAATAGTGTAATAGTGCAATAGTGTGTAATAGTGTAATAGTGTAATAGTGTTATAGTGTGTAATAGTGTAATAGTGTAATAGTGTAATAGTGTGTAATAGTGTAATAGTGTGTAATAGTGTAATAGTGTGTAATAGTGTGTAATAGTGTGTAATAGTGTGTAATAGTGTAATATTGTGTAATAGTGTAATAGTGTTGCAGGTTGTGTCATTACACTCAGTAGGGATATCCTCTTTGATTGGTCTATGTTGACCACTCCCCCGATCCTTAGGCCGCGCCCCCTTTTTGTATCCTTTGAACCGTTTGTCATAGAGACTCGCGAGAGACCCTCTCCCCCGTTGGCCGGCGGTGCACAGGCGTCACCCACACTTTCACAATTTCCCCCGCGCGGAATTGTCTAGTTATTCTTTATTCTTTATTCCACCGATTTTGCAAACACTTTGCAACACGTAAGCGTTCGCGCCCCATACACGTGAAAGGTATCAAAACAAGCGGCTTGCCTATGGCAACACCGGTCTCCGAACTCGTAAAGTTTCACCGCACCGTCTGGCTACGAATCGACTTTAAACGGTAAAATTTCGGTCCCATTGGGAATGCATTGCATTTTAGAGTGTAGCAGCTGAAATAATCTTTTTCCCCCTACCTTGGGTGAATTGCGAGTGTGATCTCAATTTTGGACGTAGAAATAAAACAAACACATCAAAACGATGACACGGCTGTCAACCCGCTCACAAAAGAAAAATAAATGGAATTGGACATTTCTATCTCAACTGACGACCATTTGTTTGAAGGTTCTCCTCCCCATTGACCGCCATGCAATCGCACTCTAGAAATCACATTTTTCACACTATTTTTTAGCCTTCTGTTCCGATCGCCGAAGGAGTGCCACAATATCGCACGAATGTCACAATATCGCGCACAACCCTTCGCCTACTCGTTGTAGTGCTCATGTGCGCGTCACAACGCTTCATCTCTTATAGTTTTCTTTTAATCAATGTGACAATGCAGTCATGCATCTGCCTCCATAGAAATGCATTGGATAGAAAATATGCAAGTCATAGTGATTGCTTCACCTGTGTGGCTCATGGCTCACTCATGATTGGTTCAGCTGTGTGGCTCGTGGCTGAGCTGCCAATGACATCATCCACTTAACCCATCATTGGCCATCACTGTGTTGCAGTACTGAATTGCTGACAGCGCCCTCTGTCTTGTGGGTTGTGTCATTGTACTCAGTAGGGATATCCTCTTTCATTTTTCATTGGTCCATGTTGACCACCTTTCATTGGTCGATGTTGACCACTCCCCCGATCCTTAGACCACGCCCCCTTAGGCCACACCGCCTCAGTGTATCTCTTGAACCGTTTGTCGTAGAGACTTGCGGATTGTGCCATTGGTCGATGTTGACCACCTTTCATTGGTCGATGTTGACCACTCCCCCTGTTGACCACCTTTCATTGGTCGATGTTGACCACTCCCCCGATCCTTAGACCACGCCCCCTTAGGCCACACCCCCTCAGTGTATCTCTTGAACCGTTTGTCGTAGAGACTTGGGGATTGTGCCATTGGTCGATGTTGACCACCTTTCATTGGTCGATGTTGACCACTCCCCCGATCCTTAGACCACGCCCCCTTAGGCCACACCCCCTCAGTGTATCTCTTGAACCGTTTGTCGTAGAGACTTGCGGATTGTGCCATTGGTCGATGTTGATCGGAAAAATCCGAAAACTCGAAAAAATCCCAAAACTCGGAAAAATCTAAAATCCGAAAAAGTTCAAAAACTCGGAAAAATCCCAAAACCCGAAAACTCGGAAAAATCCGAAAACTCGGAAAAATCTAAAAAGTTCCAAAACTCCGAAAAATCCCAAAACTCGGAAAAATCCGAAAACTCGGAAACATCAAAAATCCGAAAAAGTTCAAAAACTCGGAAAAGTCCGAAAATCCGAAAACTCGGAAAAATCCAAAAACTCTGAAAATTCCGAAAACTCGGAAACATCAAAAATCCGAAAAAGTTCAAAAACTCTGAAAAGTCCGAAAACCCAAAAACTCGGAAAAATCCGAAAACTCGGAAACATCAAAAATCAGAAAAAGTTCAAAAACTCAGCGCCCTCTGTCTTGTGGGTTGTGTCATTGTACTCAGTAGGGATATCCTCTTTCATTTTTCATTGGTCCATGTTGACCCCCTTTCATTGGTCGATGTTGACCACTCCCCCGATCCTTAGACCACGCCCCCTTAGGCCACACCCCCTCAGTGTATCTCTTGAACCGTTTGTCGTAGAGACTTGCGGATTGTGCCATTGTACTCGGTGTAATAGTGTAATAGTGTGTAATAGTGTAATAGTGTGTAATAGTGTAATAGTGTAATAGTGTGTAATAGTGTGTAATAGTGTGTAATAGTGTAATAGTGTGTAATAGTGTAATAGTGTGTAATAGTGTGTAATAGTGTAATAGTGTGTAGTAGTGTAATAGTGTGTAGTAGTGTAATAGTGTAATAGTGTGTAATAGTGTAATAGTGTGTAATAGTGTAATAGTGTGTAATAGTGTAATAGTGTGTAATAGTGTAATAGTGTAATAGTGTGTAATAGTGTGTAATAGTGTAATAGTGTGTAATAGTGTAATAGTGTAATAGTGTGTAATAGTGTAATAGTGTGTAATAGTGTAATAGTGTAATAGTGTAATAGTGTGTAATAGTGTAATAGTGTAATAGTGTGTAATAGTGTAATAGTGTAATAGTGTGTAATAGTGTAATAGTGTGTAATAGTGTGTAATAGTGTAATAGTGTGTAATAGTGTAATAGTGTGTAATAGTGTAATAGTGTGTAATAGTGTAATAGGGTAATAGTGTGTAATAGTGTAATAGTGTAATAGTGTGTAATAGTGTAATAGTGTAATATTGTGTAATAGTGTGTAATAGTGTGTAATAGTGTAATAGTGTGTAATAGTGTAATAGGGTAATAGTGTGTAATAGTGTAATAGTGTAATAGTGTGTAATAGTGTAATAGTGTAATAGTGTGTAATAGTGTAATAGTGTGTAATAGTGTAATAGTGTAATAGGGTAATAGTGTGTAATAGTGTAATAGTGTGTAATAGTGTGTAATAGTGTGTAATAGTGTAATAGTGTAATAGTGTGTAATAGTGTAATAGTGTAATAGTGTAATAGTGTGTAATAGTGTAATAGTGTGTAATAGTGTGTAATAGTGTGTAATAGTGTGTAATAGTGTAATAGTGTGTAATAGTGTGTAATAGTGTAATAGTGTGTAATAGTGTGTAATAGTGTGTAATAGTGTAATAGTGTGTAATAGTGTGTAATAGTGTGTAATAGTGTGTAATAGTGTAATATTGTGTAATAGTGTAATAGTGTTGCGGGTTGTGTCATTGCACTCAGTAGGGATATCCTCTTTGATTGGTCTATGTTGACCACTCCCCCGATCCTTAGGTCGCGCCCCCTTTTTGTATCCTTTGAACCGTTTGTCATAGAGACTCGCGAGAGACCCTCTCCCCCGTTGGCCGGCGGTGCACAGGCGTCACCCACACTTTCACAATTTCCCCCGCGCGGAATTGTCTAGTTAGTGTGGGTGACCTGGCGAAGCCAGGTTGCCACCCACACTATACATATCCATACTCTTTTTATTTATTTATTATTCTTTATTCCACCGATTTTGCAAACACTTTGCAACACGTAAGCGTTCGCGCCCCATACACGTGAAAGGTATCAAAACGAGCGGCTTGCCTATGGCAACACCGGTCTCCGAACTCGTAAAGTTTCACCGCACCGTCTGGCTACGAATCGACTTTAAACGGTAAAATATCGGTCCCATTGGGAATGCATTGCATTTTAGAGTGTAGCAGCTGAAATAATCTTTTTCCCCCTACCTTGGGTGAATTGCGAGTGTGATCTCAATTTTGGACGTAGAAATAAAACAAACACATCAAAACGATGACACGGCTGTCAACCCGCTCACAAAAGAAAAATAAATGGAATTGGACATTTCTATCTCAACTGACGACCATTTGTTTGAAGGTTCTCCTCCCCATTGACCGCCATGCAATCGCACTCTAGAAATCACATTTTTCACACTATTTTTTAGCCTTCTGTTCCGATCGCCGAAGGAGTGCCACAATATCGCACGAATGTCACAATATCGCGCACAACCCTTCGCCTACTCGTTGTAGTGCTCATGTGCGCGTCACAACGCTTCATCTCTTATAGTTTTCTTTTAATCAATGTGACAATGCAGTCATGCATCTGCCTCCATAGAAATGCATTAGATAGAAAATATGCAAGTCATAGTGATTGCTTCACCTGTGTGGCTCATGGCTCACTCATGATTGGTTCAGCTGTGTGGCTCGTGGCTGAGCTGCCAATGACATCATCCACTTAACCCATCATTGGCCATCACTGTGTTGCAGTACTGAATTGCTGACAGCGCCCTCTGTCTTGTGGGTTGTGTCATTGTACTCGGTGTAATAGTGTAATAGTGTGTAATAGTGTAATAGTGTAATAGTGTGTAATAGTGTAATAGTGTAATAGTGTGTAATAGTGTAATAGTGTGTAATAGTGTAATAGTGTAATAGTGTAATAGTGTGTAATAGTGTAATAGTGTAATAGTGTGTAATAGTGTAATAGTGTGTAATAGTGTAATAGTGTGTAATAGTGTGTAATAGTGTAATAGTGTGTAATAGTGTAATAGTGTAATAGTGTGTAATAGTGTGTAATAGTGTAATAGTGTAATAGTGTGTAATAGTGTAATAGTGTGTAATAGTGTAATAGTGTAATAGTGTGTAATAGTGTAATAGTGTGTAATAGTGTGTAATAGTGTAATAGTGTAATAGTGTGTAATAGTGTAATAGTGTGTAATAGTGTGTAATAGTGTAATAGTGTGTAATAGTGTAATAGTGTCTAATAGTGTAATAGTGTGTAATAGTGTAATAGTGTAATAGTGTGTAATAGTGTAATAGTGTGTAATAGTGTAATAGTGTGTAATAGTGTAATAGTGTGTAATAGTGTAATAGTGTAATAGTGTGTAATAGTGTAATAGTGTGTAATAGTGTAATAGTGTGTAATAGTGTAATAGTGTGTAATAGTGTAATAGTGTAATAGTGTGTAATAGTGTAATAGTGTAATAGTGTGTAATAGTGTAATAGTGTAATAGTGTGTAATAGTGTAATAGTGTGTAATAGTGTAATAGTGTGTAATAGTGTAATAGTGTGTAATAGTGTAATAGTGTGTAATAGTGTAATAGTGTAATAGTGTGTAATAGTGTAATAGTGTGTAATAGTGTAATAGTGTAATAGTGTGTAATAGTGTAATAGTGTGTAATAGTGTAATAGTGTAATAGTGTGTAATAGTGTAATAGTGTGTAATAGTGTAATAGTGTGTAATAGTGTGTAATAGTGTAATAGTGTAATAGTGTGTAATAGTGTAATAGTGTGTAATAGTGTAATAGTGTGTAATAGTGTAATAGTGTAATAGTGTGTAATAGTGTAATAGTGTGTAATAGTGTGTAATAGTGTAATAGTGTAATAGTGTGTAATAGTGTAATAGTGTGTAATAGTGTGTAATAGTGTAATAGTGTAATAGTGTGTAATAGTGTAATAGTGTCTAATAGTGTAATAGTGTGTAATAGTGTAATAGTGTAATAGTGTGTAATAGTGTAATAGTGTGTAATAGTGTAATAGTGTGTAATCGTGTAATAGTGTGTAATAGTGTAATAGTGTAATAGTGTGTAATAGTGTAATAGTGTGTAATAGTGTAATAGTGTGTAATAGTGTAATAGTGTGTAATAGTGTAATAGTGTAATAGTGTGTAATAGTGTAATAGTGTAATAGTGTGTAATAGTGTAATAGTGTAATAGTGTGTAATAGTGTAATAGTGTGTAATAGTGTAATAGTGTAATAGTGTGTAATAGTGTAATAGTGTGTAATAGTGTAATAGTGTGTAATAGTGTAATAGTGTAATAGTGTGTAATAGTGTAATAGTGTGTAATAGTGTAATAGTGTAATAGTGTGTAATAGTGTAATAGTGTGTAATAGTGTAATAGTGTAATAGTGTGTAATAGTGTAATAGTGTGTAATAGTGTAATAGTGTAATAGTGTGTAATAGTGTAATAGTGTGTAATAGTGTAATAGTGTGTAATAGTGTGTAATAGTGTAATAGTGTGTAATAGTGTAATAGTGTAATAGTGTGTAATAGTGTAATAGTGTGTAATAGTGTAATAGTGTAATAGTGTGTAATAGTGTAATAGTGTGTAATAGTGTGTAATAGTGTAATAGTGTAATAGTGTGTAATAGTGTAATAGTGTGTAATAGTGTAATAGTGTAATAGTGTGTAATAGTGTAATAGTGTCTAATAGTGTAATAGTGTGTAATAGTGTAATAGTGTGTAATAGTGTAATAGTGTGTAATAGTGTGTAATAGTGTAATAGTGTGTAATAGTGTAATAGTGTAATAGTGTGTAATAGTGTAATAGTGTGTAATAGTGTAATAGTGTGTAATAGTGTAATAGTGTGTAATAGTGTAATAGTGTAATAGTGTGTAATAGTGTAATAGTGTAATAGTGTGTAATAGTGTAATAGTGTGTAATAGTGTAATAGTGTGTAATAGTGTAATAGTGTAATAGTGTGTAATAGTGTAATAGTGTGTAATAGTGTAATAGTGTGTAATAGTGTAATAGTGTGTAATAGTGTAATAGTGTGTAATAGTGTAATAGTGTAATAGTGTGTAATAGTGTAATAGTGTGTAATAGTGTAATAGTGTAATAGTGTGTAATAGTGTAATAGTGTGTAATAGTGTAATAGTGTGTAATAGTGTGTAATAGTGTAATAGTGTAATAGTGTGTAATAGTGTAATAGTGTGTAATAGTGTAATAATGTGTAATAGTGTAATAGTGTGTAATAGTGTAATAGTGTGTAATAGTGTAATAGTGTAATAGTGTGTAATAGTGTAATAGTGTGTAATAGTGTAATAGTGTAATAGTGTGTAATAGTGTAATAGTGTAATAGTGTGTAATAGTGTAATAGTGTGTAATAGTGTAATAGTGTAATAGTGTGTAATAGTGTAATAGTGTGTAATAGTGTAATAGTGTAATAGTGTGTAATAGTGTGTAATAGTGTAATAGTGTAATCGTGTGTAATAGTGTGTAATAGTGTAATAGTGTAATAGTGTGTAATAGTGTAATAGTGTAATAGTGTGTAATAGTGTAATAGTGTGTAATAGTGTAATAGTTTAATAGTGTGTAATAGTGTAATAGTGTAATAGTGTGTAATAGTGTAATAGTGTGTAATAGTGTGTAATAGTGTAATAGTGTAATAGTGTGTAATAGTGTGTAATAGTGTGTAATAGTGTAATAGTGTGTAATAGTGTAATAGTGTAATAGTGTGTAATAGTGTAATAGTGTGTAATAGTGTGTAATAGTGTAATAGTGTGTAATAGTGTAATAGTGTAATAGTGTGTAATAGTGTAATATTGTGTAATAGTGTAATAGTGTAATAGTGTAATAGTGTGTAATAGTGTAATAGTGTGTAATAGTGTAATAGTGTGTAATAGTGTAATAGTGTAATAGTGTGTAATAGTGTAATAGTGTTGCGGGTTGTGTCATTGCACTCATTAGGGATATCCTCTTTGATTGGTCTATGTTGACCACTCCCCCGATCCTTAGGCCGCGCCCCCTTTTTGTATCCTTTGAACCGTTTGTCATAGAGACTCGCGAGAGACCCTCTCCCCCGTTGGCCGGCGGTGCACAGGCGTCACCCACACTTTCACAATTTCCCCCGCGCGGAATTGTCTAGTTAGTGTGGGTGACCTGGCGAAGCCAGGTTGCCACCCACACTATACATATCCATACTCTTTTTATTTATTTATTATTCTTTATTCCACCGATTTTGCAAACACTTTGCAACACGTAAGCGTTCGCGCCCCATACACGTGAAAGGTATCAAAACGAGCGGCTTGCCTATGGCAACACCGGTCTCCGAACTCGTAAAGTTTCACCGCACCGTCTGGCTACGAATCGACTTTAAACGGTAAAATATCGGTCCCATTGGGAATGCATTGCATTTTAGAGTGTAGCAGCTGAAATAATCTTTTTCCCCCTACCTTGGGTGAATTGCGAGTGTGATCTCAATTTTGGACGTAGAAATAAAACAAACACATCAAAACGATGACACGGCTGTCAACCCGCTCACAAAAGAAAAATAAATGGAATTGGACATTTCTATCTCAACTGACGACCATTTGTTTGAAGGTTCTCCTCCCCATTGACCGCCATGCAATCGCACTCTAGAAATCACATTTTTCACACTATTTTTTAGCCTTCTGTTCCGATCGCCGAAGGAGTGCCACAATATCGCACGAATGTCACAATATCGCGCACAACCCTTCGCCTACTCGTTGTAGTGCTCATGTGCGCGTCACAACGCTTCATCTCTTATAGTTTTCTTTTAATCAATGTGACAATGCAGTCATGCATCTGCCTCCATAGAAATGCATTAGATAGAAAATATGCAAGTCATAGTGATTGCTTCACCTGTGTGGCTCATGGCTCACTCATGATTGGTTCAGCTGTGTGGCTCGTGGCTGAGCTGCCAATGACATCATCCACTTAACCCATCATTGGCCATCACTGTGTTGCACTACTGAATTGCTGACAGCGCCCTCTGTCTTGTGGGTTGTGTCATTGTACTCAGTAGGGATATCCTCTTTCATTTTTCATTGGTCCATGTTGACCCCCTTTCATTGGTCGATGTTGACCACTCCCCCGATCCTTAGACCACGCCCCTTAGGCCACACCCCCTCAGTGTATCTCTTGAACCGTTTGTCGTAGAGACTTGCGGATTGTGCCATTAGTCGATGTTGACCACCTTTCATTGGTCGATGTTGACCACTCCCCCTGTTGACCACCTTTCATTGGTCGATGTTGACCACTCCCCCGATCCTTAGACCACGCCCCCTTAGGCCACACCCCCTCAGTGTATCTCTTGAACCGTTTGTCGTAGAGACTTGGGGATTGTGCCATTGGTCGATGTTGACCACCTTTCATTGGTCGATGTTGACCACTCCCCCGATCCTTAGACCACGCCCCCTTAGGCCACACCCCCTCAGTGTATCTCTTGAACCGTTTGTCGTAGAGACTTGCGGATTGTGCCATTGGTCGATGTTGATCGGAAAAATCCGAAAACTCGAAAAAATCCCAAAACTCGGAAAAATCTAAAATCCGAAAAAGTTCAAAAACTCGGAAAAATCCCAAAACCCGAAAACTCGGAAAAATCCGAAAACTCGGAAAAATCTAAAAAGTTCCAAAACTCCGAAAAATCCCAAAACTCGGAAAAATCCGAAAACTCGGAAACATCAAAAATCCGAAAAAGTTCAAAAACTCGGAAAAGTCCGAAAATCCGAAAACTCGGAAAAATCCAAAAACTCTGAAAATTCCGAAAACTCGGAAACATCAAAAATCCGAAAAAGTTCAAAAACTCTGAAAAGTCCGAAAACCCAAAAACTTGGAAAAATCCGAAAACTCGGAAACATCAAAAATCCGAAAAAGTTCAAAAACTCGGAAAAGTCCGAAAACCCAAAAACTCGGAAAAATCCGAAAACTCGGAAACATCAAAAATCCGAAAAAGTTCAAAAACTCGGAAAAGTCCGAAAACCCGAAAACCCGAAAAAATCCCAAAACTCTGAAAATTCCAAAAACTCGGAAACAGCAAAAATCCGAAAAAGTTCAAAAACTCGGAAAAGTCCGAAAACCCAAAAACTCGGAAAAATCCGAAAACTTGAAAAAGTCAGAAAACTCGAAAAGTACGTTTTTGTTTTAGTTCGTTCGTTTTTTTGCGTTTTTGTTTTAGTTCGTTTGTTTTTTTCTCATATAGAGAGTGAGAGAGACAGAGGAGAGAGATAAGTGTGATACAGGCTCATATAGAGAGTGAGAGAGACAGAGGAGGAGAGAGAAGTGTGATACAGGCTCATATAGAGAGTGAGAGAGACAGAGGAGGAGAGAGAAGTGTGATACAGGCTCATATAGAGAGTGAGAGAGTGAACTTTGAAGGCGTTTTTTCCAAAAATTAGTTTTAAGAGTTTTTCCTCATACTCTGAGCCAGAAATCTCCACTTCAGTAGCACTCACATACACCAACCCTTCCAGTTCTATTCATATCTATGTTCTGAAGGTATTTACAGAAGGGTTTGTTGATATCGCATTCATACCCTGATTTATATCACATTTTATTCCTAAAAACTTTTTGTATCCTTTGAACCGTTTGTCATAGAGACTCGCGAGAGACCCTCTCCCCCGTTGGCCGGCGGTGCACAGGCGTCACCCACACTTTCACAATTTCCCCCGCGCGGAATTGTCTAGTATATACTTATTATCTATATTCTCAGATTTTGCAAACACTTTGCAACACGTAAGCGTTCGCGCCCCATACACGTGAAAGGTATCAAAACGAGCGGCTTGCCTATGGCAACACCGGTCTCCGAACTCGTAAAGTTTCACCGCACCGTCTGGCTACGAATCGACTTTAAACAGTAAAATATCGGTCCCATTGGGAATGCATTGCATTTTAGAGTGTAGCAGCTGAAATAATCTTTTTCCCCCTACCTTGGGTGAATTGCGAGTGTGATCTCAATTTTGGACGTAGAAATAAAACAAACACATCAAAACGATGACACGGCTGTCATCCCGCTCACAAAAGAAAAATAAATGGAATTGGACATTTCTATCTCAACTGACGACCATTTGTTTGAAGGTTCTCCTCCCCATTGACCGCCATGCAATCGCACTCTAGAAATCACATTTTTCACACTATTTTTTAGCCTTCTGTTCCGATCGCCGAAGGAGTGCCACAATATTGCACGAATGTCACAATATCGCGCACAACCCTTCGCCTACTCGTTGTAGTGCTCATGTGCGCGTCACAACGCTTCATCTCTTATAGTTTTCTTTTAATCAATGTGACAATGCAGTCATGCATCTGCCTCCATACAAATGCATTGGATAGAAAATATGCAAGTCATAGTGATTGCTTCACCTGTGTGGCTCATGGCTCACTCATGATTGGTTCAGCTGTGTGGCTCGTGGCTGAGCTGCCAATGACATCATCCACTTAACCCATCATTGGCCATCACTGTGTTGCAGTACTGAATTGCTGACAGCGCCCTCTGTCTTGTGGGTTGTGTCATTGTACTCAGTAGGGATATCCTCTTTCATTTTTCATTGGTCCATGTTGACCACCTTTCATTGGTCGATGTTGACCACTCCCCCGATCCTTAGACCACGCCCCCTTAGGCCACACCCCCTCAGTGTATCTCTTGAACCGTTTGTCGTAGAGACTTGCGGATTGTGCCATTGTACTCGGTGTAATAGTGTAATAGTGTGTAATAGTGTAATAGTGTGTAATAGTGTAATAGTGTAATAGTGTGTAATAGTGTAATAGTGTGTAATAGTGTGTAATAGTGTAATAGTGTGTAATAGTGTGTAATAGTGTAATAGTGTAATAGTGTGTAATAGTGTAATATTGTGTAATAGTGTAATAGTGTAATAGTGTGTAATAGTGTAATAGTGTGTAATAGTGTAATAGTGTAATAGTGTGTAATAGTGTAATAGTGTGTAATAGTGTAATAGTGTAATAGTGTGTAATAGTGTAATAGTGTAATAGTGTGTAATAGTGTAATAGTGTGTAATAGTGTAATAGTGTGTAATAGTGTAATAGTGTAATAGTGTGTAATAGTGTAATAGTGTGTAATAGTGTAATAGTGTGTAATAGTGTAATAGTGTAATAGTGTGTAATAGTGTAATAGTGTGTAATAGTGTAATAGTGTAATAGTGTGTAATAGTGTAATAGTGTCTAATAGTGTAATAGTGTGTAATAGTGTAATAGTGTAATAGTGTGTAATAGTGTAATAGTGTGTAATAGTGTAATAGTGTGTAATAGTGTAATAGTGTGTAATAGTGTAATAGTGTGTAATAGTGTAATAGTGTAATAGTGTGAAATAGTGTAATAGTGTGTAATAGTGTAATAGTGTGTAATAGTGTAATAGTGTAATAGTGTGTAATAGTGTGTAATAGTGTAATAGTGTAATAGTGTGTAATAGTGTAATAGTGTGTAATAGTGTAATAGTGTGTAATAGTGTGTAATAGTGTAATAGTGTAATAGTGTGTAATAGTGTAATAGTGTGTAATAGTGTAATAGTGTAATAGTGTGTAATAGTGTAATAGTGTCTAATAGTGTAATAGTGTGTAATAGTGTAATAGTGTAATAGTGTGTAATAGTGTAATAGTGTGTAATAGTGTGTAATAGTGTAATAGTGTGTAATAGTGTAATAGTGTGTAATAGTGTAATAGTGTAATAGTGTAATAGTGTGTAATAGTGTAATAGTGTGTAATAGTGTGTAATAGTGTAATAGTGTGTAATAGTGTGTAATAGTGTAATAGTGTAATAGTGTGTAATAGTGTAATATTGTGTAATAGTGTAATAGTGTAATAGTGTGTAATAGTGTAATAGTGTGTAATAGTGTAATAGTGTAATAGTGTGTAATAGTGTAATATTGTGTAATAGTGTGTAATAGTGTAATAGTGTAATAGTGTGTAATAGTGTAATAGTGTCTAATAGTGTAATAGTGTGTAATAGTGTAATAGTGTAATAGTGTAATAGTGTGTAATAGTGTAATAGTGTGTAATAGTGTAATAGTGTGTAATAGTGTAATAGTGTAATAGTGTGTAATAGTGTAATAGTGTGTAATAGTGTAATATTGTAATAGTGTGTAATAGTGTAATAGTGTGTAATAGTGTAATAGTGTAATAGTGTGTAATAGTGTAATAGTGTAATAGTGTGTAATAGTGTAATAGTGTAATAGTGTGTAATAGTGTAATAGTGTGTAATAGTGTAATAGTGTGTAATAGTGTAATAGTGTAATAGTGTGTAATAGTGTACTAGTGTGTAATAGTGTAATAGTGTAATAGTGTGTAATAGTGTAATAGTGTAATAGTGTGTAATAGTGTAATAGTGTGTAATAGTGTAATAGTGTAATAGTGTAGTGTGTAATAGTGTAATAGTGTAATAGTGTGTAATAGTGTAATAGTGTAATAGTGTGTAATAGTGTAATAGTGTAATAGTGTGTAATAGTGTAATAGTGTAATAGTGTGTAATAGTGTAATAGTGTGTAATAGTGTAATAGTGTGTAATAGTGTAATAGTGTAATAGTGTGTAATAGTGTAATAGTGTGTAATAGTGTAATAGTGTGTAATAGTGTAATAGTGTAATAGTGTGTAATAGTGTAATAGTGTGTAATAGTGTAATAGTGTAATAGTGTGTAATAGTGTAATAGTGTCTAATAGTGTAATAGTGTGTAATAGTGTAATAGTGTAATAGTGTGTAATAGTGTAATAGTGTGTAATAGTGTAATAGTGTGTAATAGTGTAATAGTGTGTAATAGTGTAATAGTGTGTAATGGTGTAATAGTGTGTAATAGTGTAATAGTGTAATAGTGTGTAATAGTGTAATAGTGTAATAGTGTGTAATAGTGTAATAGTGTGTAATAGTGTAATAGTGTAATAGTGTGTAATAGTGTGTAATAGTGTAATAGTGTAATAGTGTGTAATAGTGTAATAGTGTGTAATAGTGTAATAGTGTGTAATAGTGTGTAATAGTGTAATAGTGTAATAGTGTGTAATAGTGTAATAGTGTGTAATAGTGTAATAGTGTAATAGTGTGTAATAGTGTAATAGTGTCTAATAGTGTAATAGTGTGTAATAGTGTAATAGTGTAATAGTGTGTAATAGTGTAATAGTGTGTAATAGTGTGTAATAGTGTAATAGTGTGTAATAGTGTAATAGTGTGTAATAGTGTAATAGTGTAATAGTGTGTAATAGTGTAATAGTGTGTAATAGTGTAATAGTGTGTAATAGTGTAATAGTGTAATAGTGTGTAATAGTGTAATAGTGTAATAGTGTGTAATAGTGTAATAGTGTGTAATAGTGTAATAGTGTAATAGTGTAATAGTGTGTAATAGTGTAATAGTGTAATAGTGTGTAATAGTGTAATAGTGTGTAATAGTGTAATAGTGTGTAATAGTGTGTAATAGTGTAATAGTGTAATAGTGTGTAATAGTGTAATAGTGTGTAATAGTGTAATAGTGTAATAGTGTGTAATAGTGTAATAGTGTGTAATAGTGTAATAGTGTGTAATAATGTGTAATAGTGTAATAGTGTAATAGTGTGTAATAGTGTAATAGTGTGTAATAGTGTAATAGTGTCTAATAGTGTAATAGTGTGTAATAGTGTAATAGTGTGTAATAGTGTAATAGTGTGTAATAATGTGTAATAGTGTAATAGTGTAATAGTGTCTAATAGTGTAATAGTGTGTAATAGTGTAATAGTGTGTAATAGTGTAATAGTGTGTAATAGTGTAATAGTGTAATAGTGTGTAATATTGTGTAATAGTGTAATAGTGTTGCGGGTTGTGTCATTGCACTCAGTAGGGATATCCTCTTTGATTGGTCTATGTTGACCACTCCCCCGATCCTTAGGCCACGCCCCCTTTTTGTATCCTTTGAACCGTTTGTCATAGAGACTCGCGAGAGACACTCTCCCCCGTTGGCCGGCGGTGCACAGGCGTCACCCACACTTTCACAATTTCCCCCGCGCGGAATTGTCTAGTTAGTGTGGGTGACCTGGCGAAGCCAGGTTGCCACCCACACTATACATATCCATACTCTTTTTATTTTTATTATTATTCTTTATTCCACCGATTTTGCAAACACTTTGCAACACGTAAGCGTTCGCCCCCATACACGTGAAAGGTATCAAAACGAGCGGCTTGCCTATGGCAACACCGGTCTCCGAACTCGTAAAGTTTCACCGCACCGTCTGGCTACGAATCGACTTTAAACGGTAAAATATCGGTCCCATTGGGAATGCATTGCATTTTAGAGTGTAGCAGCTGAAATAATCTTTTTCCCCCTACCTTGGGTGAATTGCGAGTGTGATCTCAATTTTGGACGTAGAAATAAAACAAACACATCAAAACGATGACACGGCTGTCAACCCGCTCACAAAAGAAACATAAATGGAATTGGACATTTCTATCTCAACTGACGACCATTTGTTTGAAGGTTCTCCTCCCCATTGACCGCCATGCAATCGCACTCTAGAAATCACATTTTTCACACTATTTTTTAGCCTTCTGTTCCGATCGCCGAAGGAGTGCCACAATATCGCACGAATGTCACAATATCGCGCACAACCCTTCGCCTACTCGTTGTAGTGCTCATGTGCGCGTCACAACGCTTCATCTCTTATAGTTTTCTTTTAATCAATGTGACAATGCAGTCATGCATCTGCCTCCATAGAAATGCATTGGATAGAAAATATGCAAGTCATAGTGATTGCTTCACCTGTGTGGCTCATGGCTCACTCATGATTGGTTCAGCTGTGTGGCTCGTGGCTGAGCTGCCAATGACATCATCCACTTAACCCATCATTGGCCATCACTGTGTTGCAGTACTGAATTGCTGACAGCGCCCTCTGTCTTGTGGGTTGTGTCATTGTACTCAGTAGGGATATCCTCTTTCATTTTTCATTGGTCCATGTTGACCACCTTTCATTGGTCGATGTTGACCACTCCCCCGATCCTTAGACCACGCCCCCTTAGGCCACACCCCCTCAGTGTATCTCTTGAACCGTTTGTCGTAGAGACTTGCGGATTGTGCCATTGGTCGATGTTGACCACCTTTCATTGGTCGATGTTGACCACTCCCCCTGTTGACCACCTTTCATTGGTCGATGTTGACCACTCCCCCGATCCTTAGACCACGCCCCCTTAGGCCACACCCCCTCAGTGTATCTCTTGAACCGTTTGTCGTAGAGACTTGGGGATTGTGCCATTGGTCGATGTTGACCACCTTTCATTGGTCGATGTTGACCACTCCCCCGATCCTTAGACCACGCCCCCTTAGGCCACACCCCCTCAGTGTATCTCTTGAACCGTTTGTCGTAGAGACTTGCGGATTGTGCCATTGTACTCGGTGTAATAGTGTAATAGTGTGTAATAGTGTAATAGTGTAATAGTGTGTAATAGTGTGTAATAGTGTAATAGTGTAATAGTGTGTAATAGTGTGTAATAGTGTAATAGTGTAATAGTGTGTAATAGTGTAATATTGTGTAATAGTGTAATAGTGTAATAGTGTGTAATAGTGTAATAGTGTGTAATAGTGTAATAGTGTGTAATAGTGTAATAGTGTGTAATAGTGTAATAGTGTGTAATAGTGTGTAATAGTGTAATAGTGTATAATAGTGTAATAGTGTCTAATAGTGTAATAGTGTGTAATAGTGTAATAGTGTAATAGTGTGTAATAGTGTAATAGTGTAATAGTGTGTAATAGTGTAATAGTGTGTAATAGTGTGTAATAGTGTAATAGTGTAATAGTGTGTAATAGTGTAATAGTGTGTAATAGTGTAATAGTGTGTAATAGTGTAATAGTGTCTAATAGTGTAATAGTGTGTAATAGTGTAATAGTGTAATAGTGTAATAGTGTGTAATAGTGTAATAGTGTAATAGTGTGTAATAGTGTAATAGTGTAATAGTGTGTAATAGTGTAATAGTGTGTAATAGTGTAATAGTGTGTAATAGTGTAATAGTGTGTAATAGTGTGTAATAGTGTAATAGTGTGTAATAGTGTAATAGTGTAATAGTGTGTAATAGTGTAATAGTGTAATAGTGTGTAATAGTGTAATAGTGTGTAATAGTGTAATAGTGTAATAGTGTAATAGTGTAATAGTGTAATAGTGTAATAGTGTGTAATAGTGTAATAGTGTGTAATAGTGTGTAATAGTGTAATAGTGTGTAATAGTGTAATAGTGTGTAATAGTGTAATAGTGTGTAATAGTGTAATAGTGTCTAATAGTGTAATAGTGTGTAATAGTGTAATAGTGTAATAGTGTGTAATAGTGTAATAGTGTAATAGTGTGTAATAGTGTAATAGTGTGTAATAGTGTAATAGTGTAATAGTGTGTAATAGTGTAATAGTGTAATAGTGTGTAATAGTGTAATAGTGTGTAATAGTGTGTAATAGTGTAATAGTGTGTAATAGTGTAATAGTGTAATAGTGTAATAGTGTGTAATAGTGTAATAGTGTGTAATAGTGTAATAGTGTAATAGTGTGTAATAGTGTGTAATAGTGTAATAGTGTAATAGTGTGTAATAGTGTAATAGTGTGTAATAGTGTAATAGTGTGTAATAGTGTAATAGTGTGTAATAGTGTAATAGTGTGTAATAGTGTAATAGTGTCTAATAGTGTAATAGTGTGTAATAGTGTAATAGTGTAATAGTGTAATAGTGTGTAATAGTGTAATAGTGTAATAGTGTGTAATAGTGTAATAGTGTGTAATAGTGTAATAGTGTAATAGTGTGTAATAGTGTAATAGTGTGTAATAGTGTGTAATAGTGTAATAGTGTGTAATAGTGTAATAGTGTAATAGTGTAATAGTGTGTAATAGTGTGTAATAGTGTAATAGTGTAATAGTGTGTAATAGTGTGTAATAGTGTAATAGTGTAATAGTGTGTAATAGTGTAATAGTGTGTAATAGTGTAATAGTGTAATAGTGTGTAATAGTGTAATAGTGTGTAATAGTGTGTAATAGTGTAATAGTGTAATAGTGTGTAATAGTGTAATAGTGTGTAATAGTGTAATAGTGTGTAATAGTGTAATAGTGTGTAATAGTGTAATAGTGTGTAATAGTGTAATAGTGTAATAGTGTGTAATAGTGTGTAATAGTGTAATAGTGTAATAGTGTGTAATAGTGTGTAATAGTGTAATAGTGTGTAATAGTGTAATAGTGTAATAGTGTGTAATAGTGTAATAGTGTGTAATAGTGTAATAGTGTGTAATAGTGTGTAATAGTGTAATAGTGTAATAGTGTGTAATAGTGTAATAGTGTGTAATAGTGTAATAGTGTGTAATAGTGTAATAGTGTAATAGTGTGTAATAGTGTAATAGTGTAATAGTGTGTAATAGTGTAATAGTGTGTAATAGTGTAATAGTGTGTAATAGTGTAATAGTGTAATAGTGTGTAATAGTGTGTAATAGTGTAATAGTGTGTAATAGTGTAATAGTGTAATAGTGTGTAATAGTGTAATAGTGTGTAAGTGTGTAATAGTGTAATAGTGTGTAATAGTGTGTAATAGTGTAATAGTGTAATAGTGTGTAATAGTGTAATAGTGTAATAGTGTGTAATAGTGTAATAGTGTGTAATAGTGTAATAGTGTGTAATAGTGTAATAGTGTGTAATAGTGTGTAATAGTGTAATAGTGTGTAATAGTGTAATAGTGTAATAGTGTGTAATAGTGTAATATTGTGTAATAGTGTAATAGTGTAATAGTGTAATAGTGTGTAATAGTGTAATAGTGTGTAATAGTGTAATAGTGTGTAATAGTGTAATAGTGTAATAGTGTGTAATAGTGTAATAGTGTAATAGTGTGTAATAGTGTAATAGTGTGTAATAGTGTAATAGTGTAATAGTGTGTAATAGTGTAATAGTGTAATAGTGTGTAATAGTGTAATAGTGTGTAATAGTGTAATAGTGTGTAATAGTGTAATAGTGTGTAATAGTGTGTAATAGTGTGTAATAGTGTAATATTGTGTAATAGTGTTGCGGGTTGTGTCATTGCACTCAGTAGGGATATCCTCTTTGATTGGTCTATGTTGACCACTCCCCCGATCCTTAGGCCGCGCCCCCTTTTTGTATCCTTTGAACCGTTTGTCATAGAGACTCGCGAGAGACCCTCTCCCCCGTTGGCCGGCGGTGCACAGGCGTCACCCACACTTTCACAATTTCCCCCGCGCGGAATTGTCTAGTTATTTATTATTCTTTATTCCACCGATTTTGCAAACACTTTGCAACACGTAAGCGTTCGCGCCCCATACACGTGAAAGGTATCAAAACGAGCGGCTTGCCTATGGCAACACCGGTCTCCGAACTCGTAAAGTTTCACCGCACCGTCTGGCTACGAATCGACTTTAAACGGTAAAATATCGGTCCCATTGGGAATGCATTGCATTTTAGAGTGTAGCAGCTGAAATAATCGTTTTCCCCCTACCTTGGGTGAATTGCGAGTGTGATCTCAATTTTGGACGTAGAAATAAAACAAACACATCAAAACGATGACACGGCTGTCAACCCGCTCACAAAAGAAAAATAAATGGAATTGGACATTTCTATCTCAACTGACGACCATTTGTTTGAAGGTTCTCCTCCCCATTGACCGCCATGCAATCGCACTCTAGAAATCACATTTTTCACACTATTTTTTAGCCTTCTGTTCCGATCGCCGAAGGAGTGCCACAATATCGCACGAATGTCACAATATCGCGCACAACCCTTCGCCTACTCGTTGTAGTGCTCATGTGCGCGTCACAACGCTTCATCTCTTATAGTTTTCTTTTAATCAATGTGACAATGCAGTCATGCATCTGCCTCCATAGAAATGCATTAGATAGAAAATATGCAAGTCATAGTGATTGCTTCACCTGTGTGGCTCATGGCTCACTCATGATTGGTTCAGCTGTGTGGCTCGTGGCTGAGCTGTCAATGACATCATCCACTTAACCCATCATTGGCCATCACTGTGTTGCACTACTGAATTGCTGACAGCGCCCTCTGTCTTGTGGGTTGTGTCATTGTACTCAGTATGTGTGGCTCGTGGCTGAGCTGCCAATGACATCATCCACTTAACCCATCATTGGCCATCACTGTGTTGCACTACTGAATTGCTGACAGCGCCCTCTGTCTTGTGGGTTGTGTCATTGTACTCAGTAGGGATATCCTCTTTCATTTTTCATTGGTCCATGTTGACCCCCTTTCATTGGTCGATGTTGACCACTCCCCCGATCCTTAGACCACGCCCCCTTAGGCCACACCCCCTCAGTGTATCTCTCTTCATTGGTCGATGTTGACCACTCCCCCTGTTGACCACCTTTCATTGGTCGATGTTGACCACTCCCCCGATCCTTAGACCACGCCCCCTTAGGCCACACCCCCTCAGTGTATCTCTTGAACCGTTTGTCGTAGAGACTTGGGGATTGTGCCATTGGTCGATGTTGACCACCTTTCATTGGTCGATGTTGACCACTCCCCCGATCCTTAGACCACGCCCCCTTAGGCCACACCCCCTCAGTGTATCTCTTGAACCGTTTGTCGTAGAGACTTGCGGATTGTGCCATTGGTCGATGTTGATCGGAAAAATCCGAAAACTCGAAAAAATCCCAAAACTCGGAAAAATCTAAAATCCGAAAAAGTTCAAAAACTCGGAAAAATCCCAAAACCCGAAAACTCGGAAAAATCCGAAAACTCGGAAAAATCTAAAAAGTTCCAAAACTCCGAAAAATCCCAAAACTCGGAAAAATCCGAAAACTCGGAAACATCAAAAATCCGAAAAAGTTCAAAAACTCGGAAAAGTCCGAAAATCCGAAAACTCGGAAAAATCCAAAAACTCGGAAAATTCCGAAAACTCGGAAACATCAAAAATCCGAAAAAGTTCAAAAACTCTGAAAAGTCCGAAAACCCAAAAACTTGGAAAAATCCGAAAACTCGGAAACATCAAAAATCCGAAAAAGTTCAAAAACTCGGAAAAGTCCGAAAACCCAAAAACTCGGAAAAATCAGAAAACTCGGAAACATCAAAAATCCGAAAAAGTTCAAAAACTCGGAAAAGTCCGAAAACCCGAAAACCCGAAAAAATCCAAAAACTCTGAAAATTCCAAAAACTCGGAAACAGCAAAAATCCGAAAAAGTTCAAAAACACGGAAAAGTCCGAAAACCCAAAAACTCGGAAAAATCCGAAAACTTGAAAAAGTCAGAAAACTCGAAAAGTACGTTTTTGTTTTAGTTCGTTCGTTTTTTTGCGTTTTTGTTTTAGTTCGTTCGTTTAGTTCGCCGTTGGCCGGCGGTGCACAGGCGTCACCCACACTTTCACAATTTCCCCCGCGCGGAATTGTCTAGTTATTATTATTATTATTATTATTATTATTATTATTATTAAATAAAAAATGTATTAATAATTAATTAATAATAACTCCTCTCCTTCACTATAATCTAATTATGAAATCAGATATAGGCCAGGGCCCTCATTTATCAACAATTCTTAGAAAGTGTTCTATCTTTGTTCTTAAGCACATAATTTAGAATGTGTGTACGCACAAAAAAAACAGGATTTATCACACGTGCGTACACAGGTTGTACGCACACCTGTCTTGAACTTGAATCCCATCATCATATTTATATGTTGTGTGTCTGTCCACTATGTTTATTACTTTGTTATCCCCCCCCCATCTATGTAAAGCGACCTTGCATGGGTCTCTTGAAAGGCGCTATATAAAATGAAGCTATTATTATTATTGTTGTTATTATTATTATTATCACGTCTGTGCGCAGAGCTCACAAAAAAAATACTGTCTTTTACTTTCAGTCTCAGTGAAGTTTCAACGGAGCGAGGTAATCTATTCTAACCAACAAATTGAAGTAGAAAGGATTTCGTTGTGGCCAATCTTATTTGGAAACATGACATAAAATAATAGTATGTTGCTTTTTATTTGAAACAATATTTAATTGCGTTTGGAGGTGGGTGTTCTGCGTCTGCCCCCCGTGCCAAACAAGCAAGCCAACCTCTTGTTCGCGCGTGAGCCCGTTATAATTACACTACTGTCGCTATTTTACAATGAACTATAATGAATTACGGGTCATACAGAAGTTGAACACACCAGTGTTGGAAGTAATGCACGGAAGCTTATTTCCGCGTTGCAGACTGCAATCATTCTACCACCGGGCGCCAGCTACGCATGCTCCGAGCTGTGCGTATATATACGCACAAAGTCAAGCACAAGTTCAATTTATCAACGTGGCGTACGCACAGATATGTGCGTAACCCGTGCGTACGATCATTTCTAAGCAAAGTGTGGGATTTATCAATTTGAACTTGTGCATGACTTTGTGCGTATATTTAAGCACAGGTCGGACCATGCGTAGCTGGCGCCCGTTGGTAGAATATATTATTACAACAAGGAAATAAGCTTCTGTGCATTAGTTTCAACACTGGCATGTTCTGTATGAACCGTAATTCATTATAGTTCATTGTAAAATAGCAACAGTAGTGTAATTATGGTCAAAACCCTATAAATAGCATTTGGAATAATAGGTATTTTCTCTCAGAATGAATGCAGCATGGTTTATATAGCGTTATCGGAATATACGGGGTGTACTGACTGACTGCGCTCGTTATTATTTTGCGCACAGACCGCAGAAACACGGGAACGTTTTGATTATATTTAAAAGGCTTTACGTTAAACGAAACAAGTGGAATTTCGAAGCTGTAAGCAGAATACAAGTCATATGAACACCCACGATATAGTGTTCTTCCCCCTTCCTACTGTATAAGAAAGAATAAAAAACGCATTGCAATGAGACCAGGGTGTATGTGTATTACAAAACCCTTGCAATAATGTGTCTTAAATGAATGAAAAACATACATGCTCTGGACACAGAGCATATATCGTGTGGGTGATATGACTTGTATTATGCTTACAGAATTCCACGTATTTAGTTTTACAATGTCAAAGCCTTTTAATATAAATCAAAACGTTCCCGTATTTCTGCAATCTATGCGCAAAATAATAAGGAGTTGAGGTAGATACACACTCAGAACGTATTACATGCTGGTATGCTGATAGAGTAAACTATTATATGAATATGAATATGATATGATATAAGGTATACACTGGTCCGTCGCATACACTGGTATGCGCAAGTTACTGTTGCATAATGTAGGCTATGGCTGCTATTATATGTAATTATATGTAATTCATATAGGCTATAATATGATTTTTAGAGGCATCTATTTTGAATGAATGAATGAATGAAAACTGTATTTAACAGATTGCAGAATGGGTACAATACAGTACGGCTCAATACACACAATTGTTAAGGGGATGCAGACCAGAGAAAGGAGTTTGTCTTGTTTACATCAGGGTCCCCCCCATGTTGTTGTCGGTATTAGCCTAATACCGACAACAAAATAGATGCCTCTAAAAATCATATTATAGCCAATCGAACACAACTAATAAAGGCATTCATATTACAGCATGGTTATAATGACACACACATGATGAATTGAAAATGGGGGACCCTGATGTAAACAAGACGAAAGACTTTCTCTGGTCTGCATCCCCTTAACAATTGTATGTATTGAGCTGTACTGTACTGTACCCATTCTGCAATCTGTTAATAAACTTTTCAATCAATCAATCAAACCACCAACGCCAAACAGTGGTCAACGAACGGTCTTTATTAGTATTTTGAGCTGTCCAGGCAGAATTGCAGCAATGGTCTTAGGGAGCCGTTGATATCTGACATCACCATTTACAAGTCAGCCTTTTATTTATCCCATAACACGCGTTGTGTCTTCTTGGTTCGGCAGCGCCTCAGTGAACAATCTCCCGTGAAGTTTCTCAGAGTTCCGCTCGGGTCAGTCCATTATTTCACATCCCATGGGGGGTGTTTCATCACTTTCATGACCATATATGGATAATCATGCACGAGCATTGACGGTAGAACAAAGAGGTATTTATCAACACGGAGGAGCGTAGGACCTGTGTACGCACGGTTGATAAATCCAGTTTTTTTTGTGCGTGCACACATTCTAAATTCTGTGCTTACGTATGAAAATAGAATACTATCTAAGAAAAATTGATAAATGAGGGCCCAGGGCTTTACAACTTAATAAAGAATATATATTAAATGGGATAGAAACTAAATTAAATGTATACCATATACAATGAAATAATATTATAATCATATTGTGCTATATTCCGTTTATATCCCATTTAATTGTATTCAATCTCTTTACTAAGTTGTAAAGCCCAGGGCCCTCATTTATCAATTTTCCTTAGAAAATGTTCTATTTCCATACTTAAGCACAGAATTTAGAATGTGTGCATCCACAAAAAAAACGCGATTTATCACACGTGCGTACACAGGTCCTACGCACACCTGTCATGATAAATATCACCTTGCTCTATACGCTGAGGCTCGTGCACACTTTCACGTATTTGCATACCAGAACCGCCCCGATTAACCATATACGGTAATGGAACACCCCCATGAAATGTGGAAAAATGGACTAACCCGAGCGAACTCTGTGAGACTTCACTGAGAGCGAGATTGATCACCGAGGTCCAACCAACAAATTGAACGTATAATCTTCGGTGCGCCGGGAGCCAAGGATGTTGACTGACCCAGTCCTGCTACAGAACCAGCACATTGACAGAAATAAATGACAAGATGACCCGACATTAAGCACTGTAATGACTGAAATTAAATCAATTTCAGCAGGCCAACTCTGCGCTCTACAATGCCTATTATGTGTGCTCGTCATGAGCCCATGGTACTTCTGGTCAGAGTCATTATGGCTTTAGTGGATAACCCTGATCTGCATTGTGATGTTTTAGATACCCCAGTAATAACATTACAATTGAATTAAATACAATTAGGCCTGAATGAGACTCCGGCCACCGGCACATTATCAGCCAAAATGCGCATCGCGGATTATCTGTACATTGACCGAGTGGAATCCCGTTCACATTACTGGATTTGTTTATTGATGGAGCAAACTGAGAGATTGTTCACAGAGGCGCTGCCGAACCAAGATATAATATGATGTGTATAATATAATGTGTGTAGAGGCATATGATACAATCTATTTTGTTGTTGGTATTGGGTAGCCTATATGAATTACATATAATAGCAGCCAGCCTACATTATGCAACAGTAATTTGCGCATATATAATAACACGCAGCCCTGCGAAGCCTGCATACAGTAAACTAACTTGATCATTAATCTAGCTGTTGTATCTTTACGCTTATGAAAACATTAAATAATATGTATAGGCTATAGGCCGTCGCTTTAGCCTATATTCTCAAATGGCTATCCGAGTCCTCGATATCCTCGTGGACGGACCAGTATACCTTTATATCATATCATATTCATATTCATATCATAGTTTACTCTATCAGCCTACCAGCATGTAATACGTTCTTTGTTAGAATTCAACTCGTTATTATTTTGCGCATAGATTGCAGAAATACGGGAACGTTTTGATTTAGGCTTTGACATTGTAAAACTAAATAAGTGAACTTCTGTAAGCAGAATACAAGTCATGATATCACCCACACGATATATACTCTGTGTCCAGAGCATGTATGCTTTTCATTCATTTAAGACACATTTATTGCAAGGGTTTTGTCTACACATACACTCAACAAATAACCTCAGTCTATTCTCGTTGCTATGCGTTTTTTATTCTTTCTTATAGGAAGGGTGAAGAACACTATATCGTGGGTGTTCATATGACTTGTATTCTGCTTACAGCTTCGGGGTTCCACTTATTACGTTTAACAATGGCAAAGCCTTTTAAATATAATCAAACCGTTCCCGTATTTCTGCAATATATGCGCAAAATAATAACGAGTTGAGTTACGCGGAGCGCAGTCAGTGCTTATTTCCTTGTTGTAATAATATATTCTACCACCGGCGTCAACTACGCATGGTCCGACCTGTGCTTAAATATACGCACAAAGTCAAGCACAAGTTCAAATTGATAAATCCCACACTTTGCTTAGAAATGATCGTACGCACGGGTTACGCACATATCTGTGCGTACGTCAGGTTGATAAATGAGGGCCCCTCATTTATCAACAATGCGTAGAAAGTG
This sequence comes from Notolepis coatsorum, assembly GCF_963971535.1. NCBI lineage: Eukaryota > Metazoa > Chordata > Actinopteri > Aulopiformes > Paralepididae > Notolepis > Notolepis coatsorum. The sequence continues at coordinate 109,269,223 of NC_140169.1, read as the reverse complement.
TTCTATTTCCGTTCCAACGCATGGAATTTAGAATGTGTGTACGCACAGAAAAATCGGCATTTATCAAACGTGCGTACACAGGTTCTACGCACACTCCATGTTGATAAATACCATTTGTTCTATGCTCCTCGCTCGTGCACGATTTTAAGTATTTGCATATAAAACCGCCCGTAATTAACCATATACGGCAGGGGTAGGCAATTAAGTTTGGCCGAGGGCCACATTTTTTCCAAGCCATTGTATGGGGGGCCGGGAACAAAAACAATGGCTAATTTAATATATTGATAGTGAAAACATTTAAACTCTGTGACAAACCACCTTATAACTAAGACATACATTTGTGGCAGAGGCAGATAATGGACCAAATAAACGAGCTGCATAGGTGGCATAATAAACTGTAAACAACATACACATTTGCACTGAACATTATACCTTTGTCTGTTTGCCATTTTATTATAAAACCAGAGACAAGCGCCTCTCTCTTATCGGCCTATCTTACATTACACGCAACTAATGGCGTCTATCTGACGGCCCTTTCTGTGGAGCGCACTGGACTATTGAGAAACAATAGGAATTTTCCATTGGTTCTCCCAGTCCATGTGACAATTTTTTTAATTTATTTTTTATTGATCTTTTCCCCCCTCCTTTTTCCTCCGATTTTCTCCCATCCCAATGTTAGTCGTTATGCCAATTCCCAATCCCCTTCCTGGTCGCTGCGCACTTACCCCCCACAGTCGGTCTGGGAGAGTGGAGGCTATCACGTGCTTCCTCCGACACACGTCTAGCCAATAAACCGCTTCTTTTCACCTGGCAGCGCGGACTCTCACTGAGAGGGTGTAACGTGTGGAAGGATCACACTACCCCCCTTAGATCCTATAAGCGCTGAGCAGGCGCCCCGACCGAACTGTAGGAGTCGCTGTTTACAACGACCCGGACCCACCCCTCCAGCTTTCCCACCCTCTAATACTGCCAATTGTATTAGTGTGAGCGGCCAGCCAAGCTGTTGACAACACCGGGAGCTGGATTCGAACAGGCGAATCCAGCGTCTCCGGCGTTGGTGACGAACGCAATCTCCGCTATGCCACCTGACCACCCCCATGTGACCATTTCTAGCATTTCCATTGGCTATAGTGACAGACATAGATATATGATAATAAATGGATAGATACAGCGGATTAGATGCAGTCCAGAGAAACCAACCAATCTAGATATTTCAAGATTCTATGCTTTACATCCGCGCATTCTCTGAGAGATGCACTAAATTTTGAGATGACAATCGATTCCGATACAATAAAGCAAGTCTTTATCACAAACAAATCCAAAGATATTTAATGTTTTACAAAACATGTCTACTGTTGCGCCCGGCTTTAGAGGGTTAAAAGCCTAATAGTATTTTTTATTTAGTTAATAAATGTCTCATTGTAATTCCTTATATACCTAATGTAGCGCATCTTCTTGAAGCAGATTCAGCTTTTTTTACTCTGATTTTACTTCAGTTTAATTGCATTGTTACTGTTCACATGTGTGGTGCCGTCACAGTCATATATAAGTAAAGGTAAAGTTTGAATGACTTATTGAACTGATGTTTTAATTTCACACCACACATGTGGTGAGGCTTGTTTGTTATTTCAGCACCAGGCGCTGTCCACCGACTTTTTTCATGTTGAGCAAGCACTACATTGCACCTCGCTGCCTACCTGTTATTCACTCTCAACAAGAATAAAACAACGTATAATAAGCATTCTTTAGGTGGTGGTAGTTCCTCTATTTGGACATTATAGCTAACATATAGCCTAGCCTAGTTGGTCTGATATATAAAAAACTATATATATATATATATATATATATATATTTTTTTTTTTTTATTCTGAAGGGCCAGATATTATTGCTGGCGGGCCAATTTTGGCCCGCGGGCCGCCTATTGCCGGCCTGTGATATACGGTAATGAAACACCCCCATTAAATGTGGAAAAGTGGACTAAACCGAGCGAACGCCTGGGAGAAATACGCGACAGGCTGACAGACGTGTACACGCTACGGTGATGTCGGATATGATATCTATATTAACTAAAGACCATTGCTGCCTGGGCAGCGCAAACACTAATAAAGACCATTAACCACTGTTTGGCGTTGGTGTCATTAATAATAACCATGCTGGAATATGAATGCCCTTTTTCGTGTCGTTCTTTTAAAGTTCGATTACCCAGGGATTCAAGTTCTCCGTCAATTTGATTTCAAATCGCGACGGATTTTCCGTACATTTTCTACCTGCATGGTTTAATATGATTTGTAGAGGCATACAATCTATTTTGATGTCGGTATTAGGTATAGCCTATTGAATTGTCCGGAGGAGAAAAGATGAGCGTTACAGCGTTGTAGCAAAAAAACAACTCTCTCCTGAATCCTGAATCTGATACACCCAAAGGTCAGTGAATACCACAACCACTACACCAGAGGAAGCTCAACAAATCATGTTAAACCCAGATTTGGCTCAAACAAGGGACTAAACACGTTTCAAATTATGCCACATCAATGTGGAACGCCCTACCCAAAGCTGTAAAGGAATGTGAATCCCTACCCACATTCAAAACTGCTCTTAAAGAGCACCTACGGGAGGCTGCAATTCGAAACTGGCCACCGTAAATGCCCAAAACCCCCACCACCTCCTAATAGACAGTCTCCTCCCCACCGCATGTATATATTCCCTCCCCGCCGTATGGATATTTCCCTCCCACCCACCCACCCCCTCCTAATGTACAGTCCCCTCCCCATCATATGTATATACTGTCAGGATCTAGGGGTAACAGTACTGTATATTTGAATACCGTTTATGTCACAAATGTATCAGTACTAAATACCTATATGTCCCTATGCCATAAATGTCATGTATGTTGTGTATGTCATAAATGTCTATATGAATTGAAAATGGGGGACCCTGATGGAAACAAGACAAACGTCTTTTTCAGGTCTGCATCCCCTTAACAATTGTGTGTATTGAGCCGTACTGTATTGTACCCATTCTGCAATCTGTTAAATAAAGTTTTCATTCATTCATTCATTCTTCCCCAACTAACGGTATCTTTTTCTCCGTTCTAATATGTGCAGGGTGCACGCTGTATACAGTGTGCGATACAAGGAGCATATACGGGCAAACAATAAAACACTATCATGTCAACAGTAAATATATATCTTATACAAATAAAACAATATATATATATATGGTATAGAAAATAATAAACGTGGACTTTAGGTGATAGCCTATAATCTACCTTTTTGTTGAACTAATTCTAATTATTAATCTGGACATTCAGAACAGCTTGCATCGTTCGGTATAGTATAGACTGCTGTTCCGAAAGATGTAGCTGTCGTGCACTGACCCAGGGAACTTGGCAACCACATTAGTAATTAAATTACTGGCGTTACACACCACCTGGATATTGATGGAATAGGATATGTTTCCTATTTCGAAAAACTTGCTCATTTTCGCCGGGTGGTATCGCACCCAACATTTGGGAAGCCGACAGTGTTAAGAAAAGGCAGCTTCGTCACTTATAATTCTATTTCACTATTATTCTATTGTGCTATATATTTAATTTAGTTTATATCCCATTTAAGTGTCGCTTATATAGAAAAGAAAAAAATAACAAACAGACACAATTAACTTTCAAACTGAAGTGGGAAACCAACTCGGAATAAATAAATAGAGTTTATTCTGGAGCATAACGCCACAACATTGCCTGCTCAATATCATCCTTTTTTTTCTTTTTTGGTCCACTTTTTCTCCTTATTTTCTATTTTTCTCCCATCCCAATTTTCGTATTTCCAATTCTTCCCTCCCCTGTCTTGAACGTTGCTAGACTATGCCTCCCACTGGTCAGCTGTAGTGAGGATAGAAGCCTTGCATCACGTGTCCCCTCCGTGTCCCCTAAAACATGCGTTTGGTAACGATGGCAGTTTCGAGTAAAAAAAAAAATGTATATGGTATACCTTTGATTTGGAAGTATTTGGAGTTTCAGGCGAGCAGCCAGAACGATTTGGGCATAATGCATATAACGCGTCATATCTTGCAATCTATGAAAAAATTCAAATTTTCAGGATTATTTTGGAAAGGGGCGATGTTTAGCATAGAATAGTGCACAAACTACAGTATGTAGAAATTAACTGGTTAGTCAATGTTGGACTATGAACAATGCCTGTCAAATGAGCCATACTATTGTCTCCATAGCTATAATACAGAACACATGATGGGTCCGCGAACATTGCTAAAATGGTCAAAAACGCTGGCGCCATTGAGTAGAGATGGGAAAAAAGTGTGGGGGTCAATGAGTTAATAACGTTTGTAATAAACCAAACCGTTTGTAAATCCGTCAAGATTTCAGAGAGTTAAGAGTATTTTTGTTTGTGCAAATCATCACCTTAAAGCAGTAGTCCACTCAAGCAAGATGGCTGCCGGCGAACTACGCGGGAGACTCCGCCTTGAGCCATCTAGTGTTTATACATCTATGGTCTCACGCGACACAACGTCTCGTCGCTACACATCACCTGCAATGGTCCGGAATGCCTCTACAACGGCAAACCAGCCTTCTCCAACCCAACCACCACCCAGGAGAACCAGCTAAATGGCTTGATTGAACTGTGAACAAACTCACTACTGATCTCTCCTTTGACAGGTGCACTGAATGTTTGCTACAACCAGGAAGAGTGGCCCGGAACCAGCGTTTTTGTGTATTTTTGGCCAACGGACCCTTGTTGTTGCACCACCTCATTTCCCCCGTGGTAGCCGGGCATATCTGGCCCATTTTAATCCTGTCTCCTCATATCTTTCCCTCCCTGTTCTCTTTGTTGTTTTCTTAATGATATCCTAGTCCTCATGGCCTTCTGTTTGCTGTATATCAAGAGTGGCCCTTTCTTTGGTGTGATGCTAGGTATAGTAATTATTGTGTGTTTCCGCAGTGTGCAAAGGGCTTGTGTAAGTGTGACGCCATTCCTAATAGTATACTAACCCCTGCCATTTTGCCATGAGCGTAGCCACCCATTTATTCTATGTTTCTCTATGTTATTCTATGTTTAGTCTTGCCTATTTTTATATTCTTTCTTCCTTTATTCTTGCTAGTTTTTATGTTCTTTTAACTGTAGCGCTTTGAGATTTGCCCCGCAACTTTAAAGCGCATTACAAATAAAATCTATTATTATTATTAGGGTCAGTTTCTCCCTTTCCCTGCAGTACCACTGCTTGTCCACCAGAGGGACATTTCCCATGTTTTTGCATTGTATGCTTTTTATTGTGCAAACATTTAGTTTGTTATCCCTTTTTGCACCCGTGTGTACTGATTCAGGTCAACCGTTGACATTAGCTCTTATATGTGTGCTGTGTTTAAGAGCATTATTTCCCCCCAAATGACTGAGAATAGGCTGTGGTGGTACTGCATGGTCATTAAGAACACTCAGGTGTCTGTATGACACACACACACACACACACACACACACACACACACACACACACACACACACACGCACACACACACACACACACACACACACACACTCAGACACACTGAGTAGAGCGTACAGACCCAAGAGACAGGACTCTGCGTGGTGGGCTTCAGTTCCTTCAGGAGGTGCGTGTACTGTACCTGTGTGTGTGTTGTGACGGGAGCCTCTCCTGTTGGTGGATAATTAGACACACACCCAGGCAGTCCTGACACACGCAGAGAGCCTTTCATCGCTGCTTTGTTAGACTCCGTAGGAGTGTGATTATCTATATGGTAGTGCACACTGTGAAATCACATGTTGTTTTTCCAGGAGCAGGGCTGAATCCTTAGGAGTTCCATACTTCATAACAGCCTATGGGAGGGAGGAGTAAAGCTGTTTATTTTTAACTTTTTTCTAACGTTACTGTACGCAACAACCTGGTCGTTGTGCGCATGTTCCCCCTACTGGTCGGTACAAGGGAACCCTGAAGTCTACCACATGCTTCCTCCGACACATGCGGAGACAGCCAGCGGCTCTCTTTTAACCTGGCAGCAAGGACTCTCATTGGTGAAGTGTAACGCGTGGGAGGTCACGCTGCCTTCACCACTTCCTGCCTTTCGCTGAGCAGGTGCCCAGACCTGACCTGTAGGCGTCGCTGTCCACAACGGAAGATTACCACCCACGACTTCCCTCCCGCTAACTCAGCCAAACGAGTTAGTATGACGATCGGCCAAGCCGCAGGCAATGCTGACTCCGGGAGTCGAGACCGCAGCCTCTCGCATTGGTGACGAGCGCAATCTCCGCTACGCCACCCGACCGCTAGCACTCAACACTTTGATGAACATTGTTACTCAGCTGATTTGAGTTGTGCCCTTCCTGATGACTTGTCGTACAGAACTTGAAAGTCGCTTTGGATAAAAGCGTCAGCTAAATGACAAAATGTAAAATGTAATGTAATGTAAATGTATTTATATTTCTCAAATGTGAAAAGGGCACTTCAGGGACCCCACCAGTGTACACTGCCTCTGTCTACCGTTGGTGTCTGTTGTTTACCATTGAGAGTGAGGCTGTGCTGGTGATCGATACAGCAGGTAATGATGTTGACACTGCTCTGACCAGGCTGGTAATGATCTTCGCTCACTTCCCTAATCCTGACGATGAGACTATTGAAGTTACAAATGCCAACACTGTGTTTCTCTGCCCTCCCTCTCTCTCTAAGCGGCTTCACACCTACACCGTATGAGTCAGTCCATCTGCTTGAGGTTGGAGAACCATCGCTATACTTGGTAAAAGGGCATTTATTTTTAGGGCTCCTTCCGATTGGAATAATTCACTAAATAATTTACAATTACAATACATGTGGTATATTTAACTATTAATTACTTGATTTTCTAGCTATTCATGCTTTGAATTAATCTATTTATTTACTTATTATTATGTGTATATATGTTTATATATATATTTTTTGTGATCCATTTGTTTTTGATTGACAGTCATATATTATGTTAAGTGTTTTTGTGTTTGTTGTATTGTGTTTCATGTTAAGTATAATTATACATCTTTATTTGTTAACACACACACACGCGATGGGCGACCCACAGGAACACACACATGCACTGAGTGGCTGACGAAATGTTCTCTGCACCTCCCATCCCGTCGTCCTTCCCCCCAAGGGCAGCCGGGAGCAGACGAGGGCTGCGGCAAGCGTCATGCACGGGGACTAGGGATGTCCGATATTATCGGCCGATATCGGCAGTAAAATGTGATATCGGAAAATATCGGTATCGGTTTAAAAACAAAAAAAAACAATAACAATATTTGTTATATATATATCCAGTGAAATTATTAGTTACCTGAAATTATTCAGTTTTTTGGACGGGGAAACCCTGCATATATCGGTATCGGTTGATATCGGTTGATATCGGTATCGGAAATTAAGAGTTGGACAATATCGGAATATCGGTATCGGTAAAAAAGCCAATATCGAGCATCCCTAACGGGGACCAATCCAAGTGCTCCTGTCCGTCCTTGTCAGGGACACGACAGCGTTAGCGGTCTGTTATTATGCATGTTTTTCCATCGGGTTTATCTTATCGGGAGGGGAAACATGCAAACTCCACACAGAAAGGCCCGGGAGATACCCGACCTTGGTAACTGGCAACACTGCAACCTGGTCCCCAAGCGGGAATCCACAACCTTCTAGCTGTGTTAACCACTATGTTGCGGGACCCCCTTGAAAATGAGATGCTACATCTCAAGGGGTTCAAATAAAATCTGTGGGAAGAGTGCTTTGGCATTAACACAGTACCAGAAAAGTGCTATAGAAAGGCAGTCCTTCATTCATTCATCTCAGCTATTGAAAAGCAACGGACAAAGAAAAGCTTTGCATTGAAAGAAAGAAATCAAACTTTCCTTAATGCTTTATTTTACATTACATTTTATTTTACATCACATATGGAACATTATCTTTTATTTCATATATTTGCACTATTTACATGTCATCTTCTTCACACAAGATAGGAAAATCTAAAACCATAAATGGAGTCAAAATAAATTCAAGTTTCTTTTAATTTTCGAGTAGCACGATGCAAAGATATCACGATTAGCCCCGGTCTTGAACAATGCACTCAGCAACCTGCTCTGTGACATCACAAAGCATCGACAACCACGTGTTGCAGTCACACACACCAGGTTACCAAAAAAAAAGCCAGATAAAACACGTCATTGGAAAAACACATTGTCTCTTGGTATAGGTACAGTAATGGTTGTGATGATGTGTGCGTATACACTGATACCAAACAGAGGGAACGCAGTTTACCACCAGAACACACTGTGTGTGGTCAGGGTAAAGGTAAAAGTTCATAAGGCGAAACGTACACGGTAACCACGGATAAACCAGGGCTCCTGGTTCATCAGACACTAACTGAGGTAAGTGCTATGGGTCACACACGCAATGCCTGTAAAATCAACCTGCATTCAGCACATAATCATAACCTCACAGGTAGTTTGCTGAAAAAAGAATCAGTAAGTGACTGCAAATAAACACTGCTACTGTTCAGTTTATAGGCTTTGTTGCAAAGTGAATCACTTAAAGCAAAACACTTTCCTTCACGAAGAATGCGACGACTTTTCACTCATCATCATTAGTGCCACACAGCTGTCTTCCCTTTTTGCTTCAAATTATTGGCGGAATTTAAGATGGGCAAATGGATTTGTTTACGCGTGCAAGGCTCGAATGAAACCGGCAGACGAGCAAACGGTCTTATTAGTGAAATTTGTTTGGTTGTGCTATTTTCAGGGCTATGCTCCAGAGAGTACAGATTCCCTCAGAAAAAGCCATTACGGAGAGCTAATTGTACACCATGAATGTCAGGTATGACTAATGCGTGACCTGTTAGGGGGGGGGGTAGTGTTGCCTCTCACAGCTTCGCTCCTGACGCTAAGGATGTGTTTGCTGCACAGTTAATTTCCCGGGACATTCAACAAACGGTAGGAAGAGCCTAGATGTTCAGATTCAACATCGAATGGAGTTCAGAGGGATCAAGATTTCATTGTGTTCTTCCCAAACTGACAAAGTAGGGCGAGGATTTCTATAGCAGTAACTACAGTAGGCTCTTCAGATTACGTATGCACAAAACAAATTGCAATATTAAAATGCTTTAACTCTCGTGTTCTGTGTCAACTACTGAGAAATCGGGTAAAAACAACAACAATAACAAAAAACACTATTGGGCAAAATATGGTCAGATTCCAATTTTGATGAATAATATTTGTAGGCTTTTTTTTTGTTATTATTTGACATGAACAGAACAGTTCTGAAAACAAGCCAATCAACCATGCGTAGCAGTATGCTGCTGCCAGAGCTACAGTCATGCAAAGCATTATTGATCGTCACATCAAATCCAAGCTGTCAAACTGCAATGCCTTGTTTGTATTGGTATCCACGTGAGAGGACATGCAAGTCCTCCGCCTTTCAGACAGTAACCATCTGATTTATAGCTACACCGTATAGCTACCACTGGTGTGAACTCTCTTCACGATAAGGCCATGTATGATATTATGGCTCGGGATCTCAAGGCTTGGGATTCAAACGATTTAATATCTTTTTCCTGTGTTGATACACGCTGGTAATAAGCCCTGCCTGACGGAATCCACTTCATACTGTGCCCCTCAAACACAGCAAACTTCTTTTTGCCAAAGTTATTGTTGTTCAGGCATTCCAACTAGCATCTGTGGTTTTTGTTCCACAGGCCAATTTGGCAACTCCTTCAAGTGAGTGGAGGTGCCTTAAAAAACTAAAGAAACTAAATAAAACAGGGAACACAGAAGAACAAAAAGAAACGCAACTTGGCTTGGTGGATTTGAACCCATGCAGGACATGAACAGTCTGTTTTTTAGTCTTTTAGTCTTTAGTCAGATTGCAGGGCAATTCTTTGATGGACAGACGTTGACACTTGTTCAGAGGTCAAATACAGGACTCTCTCCAGAACTATGATGGTCAGTTTATGCCAAGTTTGATTCATCTGATTCATGCAATTGCTTCTGTTTCATTCACAAAGAAGAATAAAAACAGACTCGATCTTTGATAAGATTTGACATTGGCTTTTTTTTGGCCTCTCAAAGCTTTAACTCTTCATTGTTAAATACGTCATCATCAGGAGTTTTGCTGACTTAAATAATTCCTCTCTGGAGATGAAAAAATAAACCTCCTTTTGGCCTCATATCTACTACTGTATGACCCTGTACCATCAGAGAACAATGAAATATGTTGTGACAACAACAGGTGTTTTGTGATCTTCGTCTCTCTCTCAGACTCTGGTCGCTGAAGAAAGCTTTTGATGGCAAATTAAGACGAGACACACAACTTTTGAAGGACTCCCAATAAGAAAAAAGTCCCCCATTTTTTAAAAGAGCCATCCGGATGACACAGATAAGACAGCGAGACTGGGGGGTAATTTCAAGGGCGATTTTTATTTTTTTTTATTTCCGTTTGAATCCTCCCAGACCTCTGTCGTGGTGGGCGTCCCTTGAAGTTACTAAAGTTCCAGTAATTGGCTGCCATGTTCTCTTTATAAATGTTTTCTTTCAGTCTTTTCTCTTGTCAGTTTCTGCAGTAGGGTCTCAGATGTAAAAAAAAAAAGAAAAAAAAAAAGAAAAAGAAATACATTTTAAAACCCCACATCCAGAGTTCAAAGGAGCCGGCAGGGGACTGAGTCGACAGGGCGGAACAAACTCTGGGCTCTAAATCCCCATTATCCCCCCCAAAAAACATAAAAATAAATAAATAAAAAATAAACTTGTTTGTGTCCCCATTTCCTCATCACTTGCCCCCCCCCCCAAACCCTTCCTGCTTCACCTCTTTCCAGTCGCTGTGTTTAATATGGGCTGACAGAGGGCCTGTGGGGAGGCTAGAGAGAGAGAGAGAGAGAGAGAGAGAGAGAGAGAGAGAGAGAGAGAGAGAGAGAGAGAGAGAGAGAGAGAGAGAGAGAGAGAGAGAGAGAGAAGGTGGAGGTAATCTGTGCATCACAAAAAAAAACTTTCTCCAGCAGCAGTAATAGCAGTGATGTCCCCGGAGGGCTATTTCTCTCCCTCCAGTTCCCTGGTGGTGAGGTGGGAGGTAGAGGAGGAGGAGGATGAGGAGGGGATGGGTGGAGGTGGTTGCTGCTGCATCTGCTATATGTGTCCCGGTTTAGAGAGGTAGGCGATGAGGGCCACCACCACCCCCACATACACCCCTGTCCCGATGGTGATGGAGAGGGCAGCCAGGAAGAGGGCCCGCCGGGAGGCGATGCTAGCCAGCGGGAAGTCGCCTTTAGTCACCGCCTTGCTGGTCTAAAAGAGAGAGAGAGAGGTGGGGGGGGGGGGAGGGAACAAGAGTGAGATATGCAAAGGTCTTCCAAGGAGAAAGAGAGCGACCCATATTCCACATCAAGGATAATTGCAGCAGGAAACTATTTATCATTTCCCTGGAGTTATGTGCGGAGAAGGGACTGGGGGACGGGAGGGTGGGATCATCGTCCGCGCGACACAATGGAATCTAGGAGGGCTCATCGCGCATCGTTGGGACTGAAAATAAACGTCAGTTACCGCGGGAGAAGTCGGGGGGCAGCATCAAAGACCGGGAGAGAAAAATGAACGCAGAGCGGTTTGTTCAGATGTGTTGTTCATTTCCAGTGGAGAACAGCGGTGACGTGATAAGTGGCCTCTGTGAAAAGGAACGGGGGTGAGAGAATCCTCCCAGGAAGTGGCGAAGGAGCAATTTAACAGCACAAAGAATTCAATCTGTCAGCGGCGCAGCGCTTAGCTCAAAAAACTGTCTCCAAAAAGAAAAATACTCAACGCGCTTTGTTGCTGACGCATCTGCAGGCCGACCGCGTCACCTCTGTGTCAGTAGAGAGAGGATTTGTCAGGGAAACGTCCCTGTTTTATTTTTATATGCACAGGAAGAGAAGCCTCGGGGCAGAACTCTAGGAGGGACAATAATGTCTGCTCACAGCATTAAGTGGCTCTTTAAAAATGAAATCCCTTTTAGAACTAGAATACAGGAGTTCACTCGAGGCATTATTGTTCAATTATTGTTCAACTAAAAGAAATATATATATAAAGCTATGCTTTATATGACAGGATGTAATAACTTGCAAGGTTGGGTGTGAACTTTATTGTCTTTTGATTTGAGAAATGCATCAGTGTCTAGCTGAGTCTATTGAATGGTAGGTAGTATGGTGGTATGGGTCTTCCTCTCTGTGTCACTCAGACCTCACCCTGGAAATGCATTTTGTGAATAGGGTCCCTGTGGTGTGGTGGCCACATGTAGGAACAGCTAGGCTTGTATGCCCTGTTGTTTTAATGTATTTTCATGGAAATAAATACAATAATAAAAAAAAATAAAGAAGTAGGTTCATGTTTTTGTATATAATTCTAACGTGTTTGTGGGTACATGGCACGTGGGACATTAGTTTCCATGGCTTTCTGAGGCACATTGTTGCATTACATCAAAAAGCTGTAGACCACTTATTTTTCACTTGGCAACCCCCCCCCCCCCTAGCAACCATTCATGTCTGCCTGCACATTGTCGGCAGTTCGGGGCCACAAGTTACATTTCTGAGGAATCTTTCAGAGGACAGCGCTCTGTGGGCTACAAAGACCCTCCTGTGTGTCTCAGTCAACGAGACTCCCAGGGTTTCATGTGGAAGAGGATGGTCTGGACACGAGGCAGCTGCTCCGCTCCGTGGGACGCTTCGATGAAAGGAAGGTCTTTAGATAACATAATATTCATGCCCTTGTCTGGCAAACATACGGAAGAAACAGAAGAAAAATATCAGTATCACGTTATAACGTGATAACTTATTGTTTTTAACATAAAACATTTCACCTTATAACGTGATAACTTATTGTTTTAACATGAAACGTTCCATGTTATAATGTGATCACTCATTGTTTTAACATGAAACGTTTCACGTTATAATGTGATAACTTATTGTTTTAATATAAAACGTTTCACGTTAAATCTCTCTCTCTCTCTCTCTCTCTCTCTCACAGCAGGTGGTGGTAGAGTAGGCTGCACACACAGACACAGAACAACTGCTGTGCACAGTTGGTACAGTGAAATACTCAATAATGGAGGCTTTTTTCATTCATTTCAACATCTTCTTCTCTTCCCACCAGCACAGAGGAGGCTTTTTGGGAAACAACATTCAAGAGAAAAAGAGAGTGAGAGAGAGAGAGAGAGAGAGAGAGAGAGAGAGAGAGAGAGAGGAGAGAGAGAGAGAAGAGAGAGAGAGAGAGAGAGAGAGAGAGAGACTCTTCTTCAGTCACCACTCAGTATGAGACTAAACTGAACAAAGGGACTATATTCAACATGTGACCAGTATAGCTTTCTGTGCCGACAGAGCAATGCTACCTATCTGTCCAAGGGAAGCAAGCAACAGTTGTGATTGGAGGATCAAGAAAAGAGGGCAGGGTTTGAAATTGTGAAACATTTTTAAACAATGGCGCCATTCAGGACGCCTTGGATGTGCTTTTAAAAAAAGACACAGGAGCTCAGTGTGAGCTTGCATTTTCACCTTTTGGGAGGAGGTCTTAACATGGCAGTGGGCAGCTTAAAGGGGAACACCACTAAAATAAAAAATTATATTAATATTCTATTATTCTTTCCATGGCCTAAGACAATTAAATTAATATTTGTGAACATGAGCTACTCTCTCCCAAAGCCAGAAACCAGATGAGTAAAATTCTAACTTAACGCCATTATTGAGGAAATTAAATTAATTCACACTGTAATAGGAATAACATGATACATTCTGAAATTGGACGTAGTTTCCCTTTAAATAAGTCTGTGGATCACAGAAAATAAACTGAGCAGAGTCAAAGGGCACAGGCTCAAACGGTGGCCAGGGTTATAATAAAATGTCCTCAATAAAGGCATTTGTTAAATGTCCAGTAATTGATTAATCAATCTATTGTGCCGCTTCACACTAAATAATTTAATCAAAGCGTGTCAGTGGCAATCTCCCTGTGGACAAGGATTTTGAAGGACTTCTCTGTATATGATGTTGATGTGGAGGGAATGAATGGGTATGTGTGTGTGTGTGTGTGTGTGTGTGTGTGTGTGTGTGTGTGTGTGTGTGTGTGTGTGTGTGTGTGTGTGTGTGTGTGTGTGTGTGTGTGTGTGTGTGTGTGTGTGTGTGTGTGTGTGTGTGTGTTGTATTACTTTACTACTTGTGAGGACCAGTTTGAGGGAATTTTTGGGGGAAGTGAGCACATTTTTGTAGTTCCTGGCTTTAAAAAGGGGCAATTTTAAGGATTATATTAAGGTTATATTAAGGTCAAGGTAAGGCAAGACATGGGTGTGTGTGTTGCTGTTTCCTTGGATCCCCTTGCCGGGGTAAACGGCAGAGGCGTTAAAGTGTCACAACCTTGATAAGATGATTGAAGGGTGGTGTCATGGTAACTGATAACATCTCAGACTGAGCTGGATATGGACTCATTTTCAGCTGCGCTGAATTTCAACAAAAAGCACTAAATTGTTCTCTCTCTCTCTCTCTTTCTCTCTCTCTCTCTCTCTCTCTCTCTCTCTCTCTCTCTCTCTCTATGTCACACACGCCAACTGCCTCTTTCAAATGACGCCACAAAGAATTAGTCCACCGATTCTCATCTGTTAAGATGAGTTATAACGAAAGATAACTTCAGGAGTGTCCTTATTTGCATAATCATGACATTAATTGCTAAGGTGCCTCTAAAGCCATCGCTCTTTAGCACAGATGATTCTGAGAATTTGATTTCTGAGAGCTGAAAAGAGCATTTATCAGCATCTCCAAACAAAGCACTCTCCCTATTAGCAGCGATAATTGAAACTCATTCCACCGCTTCCACAGCTGACACTCTGAAAGCTTGTCCTCCCCCGGATACTAAAGTCACTGCATTCAGCTCCTTATCTGTTTCATGTGTAGGGTGCCGGATGCTGAATAGTAAAACTTTTGCCAACTTTTCACAGACCCCGTTTGCTTATGAACGTGTAAGTAAAGTATGTCGGGGGGGGGGGGTAGAGAGGTATTGGGGAGATAACAGAGGGAAAAGGACAGAGCCTGTACGTACTTTATGCTTAAGCACCTTCAAACGGAGGTCCTATACCGCAGTGGTTCTGCAACAGGGGAGCTTAGCCTCAGGGGACCTGCTAGCGGAGCCTTGATAGGAACTTCATGAATTACAGAATGCTTCAGTCACAAAACATCACATACGTAATTATTCAACAACATAAATTACACATAGCATTTAATATTATACAAATACTACTATAGCCTTTTTTTTTTTTTTTTTTTTTACTGTCTGTGGATATCATATGTTTGCTACGCTATGTTTGCTTTCCGCTATGGGGAAATGGAAATAAAAAGGAAATATTTCAGGACTACAATAAAGAAAATTGCTTTTCAATAACTTTTATGCTCAAGTCAAATGGAATAAGACTATGGAGTGTGTACAGATGGATCCAGACAGGCAGACAGGTTAGGGACCGGGATTAATTCGGCATTGGGGAGGAAAAGGTTGATAGTCAGGAGGTAGGCTATAGCCTGCCACCAAAAGCGCTTCCGCTGTGATTACGAGCAAAAGGACCAACTGTGATACTGTTGAATATGACAACATGAATGCGGTACAATTTGACCCTCTCTGTATTATTTAGTGATCATGTCACACTGTAACAATAACATGTTGTGAAGCACTTTGCCAACTGAGTACCTCATACAGGGAACAAAATAAACGTTTTGACTTACCAGCCATTTGGCTGGCAGATTTTTTACCAACCAAAAATTATAAAGCTTTTTAGTATATCGCCATGTGTTATTATTACTCATATGCTATTTTCAATTAATATCATAAACAACATAAGAAATATTAGCATAATTTTTTGTGGGCTGAAGGAATGAGTCAGCATTAATAGTTTTAAATGCAAATAATTTATTGAAACATAGAAGTGGGGTCGGGAGGGACACACACACACTGTTTCAACTCACCACCCCCGCATCATATTGTAGTCTAGTCTGTCTTCAAACTTCCACTCCTCTCGAAACTTTTTTATATTTGAATATCAACATTATCTGTCCATCCTCAGTAATCCTCAGTTTACTATAATATACTCCTGTCGTGAGTCCTGACTAGTGACTGCATCGTCTTTCCAAACGCACGCACACAGACAGAGAAAGGGAGAGTGACCCCCCCATTTCCCTTTCCTCAGTCCACACTGTCTGCTGTTCTCTATGGCTCTGCCGCTGATCAGGATTAGCTTGTTAGCTTATGCTAACGTAACGTTCATTTCGGGCGATGTGGGCATAAAGGAATGGCGACGATGTAAAGCATGTTAGATGCATTTGACCCGTTGTGAGAAAAAAAAAACACCACAGACTTATTTCGGCTTGCAAAATAGGCGCACTGCTGTGTAGCGCTGCTCTGCTTTAATGCGAGCAGAAGCACGGACTGGGCGGATATGACTTGCCGAGTTGCCACGGATTTTTCAAAATAAGAGTATCATATGAACCAAACGTTGCTAGCTGCCGGAGCCATAGATATTATGACTGGAGCTGCGCTTGGGGCGGAAATGAGACCCGCACAGGATTTTCAAAATAAGAGTATCGATATGAACTACACGCCAGGTGGCGGGCAGACCTCTCATTTTTACTCGCCAAACCTTAAATCTGCCCACCATTGGCGGTTACTTATTTTGTTCCCTGACCTCGTACGAAGAACAATACACTATTTCCAAACTTTATTATCTAAAGATGGTAAGTTGGAGTGTTATGTACATTCATATTTGAAGACAGTACATAATTTGTACTTTTTTTTTATCCACTTTTCCTCTTATTTTTTTAAATTTTTCTCCCATCCCAATTACCCACTGTGCCAATTCTCCCCTCCCCTGTCTTGAACGTTGCTCGTATATGCCCCCCACTGGCCGGTTGTAGGGAGGATAGAAGCCTTGCATCACGTGTCCCCTCTGATACACGAGGAGGCAGCCTGTCACATCTTTTCACCTGCCAGCGAGGACTCTCATTGGCGAGGTGTAACGTGTGGGAGGCTCACACTACCCCCGCCATTTCCTGTCTCTGCTGTGCAGGCGTCCCCAACCAACCTGTAGGAGTCGCTGTCCACAACGTCCAGATTACCACCCATCGACTTCCACCCGCTAACTCTGCCAATTGAGTTAGTATGACGACTGGCCCAAGCCGGAGGCAACGCCGACAGCCGGAGTCGAACCCGGTGTCTCTTGCGTTGGTGACAAGCGCAATGTCTGCTGCACCACCCAGCCGCCCTAATTTGTACTTTCTTGTGATATATATCACATTCACACTCCAAGTGACATGGGCTGTCCAAAAAAGAACGACTAATTAGGTGATGACAATGACTAATGACTATCAAAATATAATTAAAACCTTAGTTCAGTGGGTTGAGATTTTGATAAAAAGTTATATGGTTCTTTGTCTCAAAGTTTGTCTGAGGGGAAGCAAGTTGTGATTGGAGGCAGGGTGGGCAGGGTTTGATATTATTATTACCTCTGAACTGAATTGAGAGAGTGAGAGAGAGAGACCATGGCGACGCCCGCCTTTAGCTCTCTCCTTGGGATGTGAACAGATCTCTGACCTTCCAACAGGAGAAAAGCACCATATATCTGCTGTTGACTGACCCAGTGACAGCCTCTAACCTGTGACAGTCTCTAACCTGTGACAGTCTCTAACCTGTGACGGTCTCTACCCTGTGACAGCCTCCAAACTGTGACAGCCTCGAACCTGTGACAGTCTCTACCTTGTGACCAGTGTTGTAGTCGAATCACTAAATATCGAAGTCCCCAGTGTTCGAGTCTGAGACCAAGTCTGAGTCACGAAGGGAAGAGCCAGAGTCCAGTCCAAGTCGAGTCCCCATTACCCTGGCCTAGTCCGAGTCCGAGTCCAAGTCATCAAGGTTGAGTTCACTCCACAGATGTCTGTTGAAGTTTGAGGTTGTCCCGGTCTTCTCTTCAATAGTTTGTTTACATATAGAACATCTAGCAGTTGTTTTTTTGGAAACTTTTAATTGTATTATTTTTTAAAGCATCTTCATGATTTAATGCAGACATATGTTGCAGGGACTATTATAATCATCATGTTGGCGTGACTGTATGCATCAAAGGGTTAAATCAAGCATTTTTAAGTGCTTTAGAGGAAATGTCAAAATATCCCGATATATATTGTGCATTGTGATATAGCCAAAATATATCGCAATATCATTTAGAGGCCATATCGCCCAGCCCTAGCCTCTACCCCATGACAGCCTCTAACCCATTATAGCCTCTAACCTATGACAGCCTCTAACCTGTGACAGCCTCTAACCTGTGACAGCCTCTAACCCGTGACAGTCTCTAACCTGTGACAGTCTAACCTGTGACAGCCTCTAACCCGTTATAGCCTCTAACCTGTGACAGCCTCTAACCCATGACAGCCTCTAACCCGTGACAGCCTCTAACCTGTGACAGCCTCTAACCTGTGACAGCCTCTAACCCGTGACAGCCTCTAACCCGTGACAGCCTCTACCCTGTGACAGCCTCTAACCTGTGCCTCTAATCCGTCACAGCATCTAACCTGTGACAGCCTCTAACCCGTGACAGCATCTAACCTGTGACAGCCTCTAACCCGTGACAGCCTCTAACCTGTGACAGTGTGACAGCCTCTAACATGTGACAGCCTCTAACCCCTGACAGCCTCTAATCCGTGACAGCATCTAACCTGTGACAGCCTCTAACCCGTGACAGCCTCTAATCCGTGACAGCATCTAACCTGTGACAGCCTCTAACCTGTGACAGTGTGACAGCCTCTAACATGTGACAGCATCTAACCCCTGACAGCCTCTAATCCGTGACAGCATCTAACCTGTGACAGCCTCTAACCCATGACAGCCTCTAATCCGTGACAGCATCTAACCTGTGACAGCATCTAACCTGTGACAGCCTCTAACCTGTGACAGCCTCTAACCTGTGACAGCCTCTAACCTGTGACAGCCTCTACCCTGTGACAGTCTCTACCCTGTGACAGTCTCTAACCTGTGAGGCTGCTCCGCTATCATTTCAATAAAAGTTATTTTTTTTCATACACTGTTGGTGCTCCCCCCCCCCCCCCCACACACACATACACAAACACACCACCCCTCAAATCCAATCCAAAATTGTAATCGATCAAACAATCTTGTATTCCACCCTCGGTGCAGAGAGAGTGTTTGGGTGCAAAGGTATTTGATTTGTGTTGTACCGGCATTCTTTTGTAGTCTCAGTTCATCAGAAAACTCTCAAATATTAAAAGACATATCCCTCACCCAACTTTGTGCAGTTTTATTTCATTTGATTTTGGACTTTCTGAATCCCTCTATGATTCACTGAAGGCAAGCTATATATTGAACAATATGTGAAGAAAAATAAACTCTCACCACCATATCTTGTTCTGACAGGTTCCTACTATTCAATTGAGATTGTCAGAAGAGCCATCCATTGCTTCAATACTATCAAGCGTCGAAAAGCGCTGTGGTATTTGAAATTTGGTATCGAATGACACTGTGCCACTCAATAACAAATTAAACCTAAGTAGTTAATCTCATCAGTATCAGTGAGCCAATAAGCATGTTTGTTTCAAGATATAAGATTCAAGATGGTTTATCGTCATGTTAAACAGACAGTTTGCCGTACAATGAAAATCTTACTTTGCTAGTCTGCCATTCACACAAAATCACACAATACTTAACTAAATACTTAACATACAAGTGAGTGCAAAATAATAAGGTAAAAATAGAATTTTTTTATAAAAGAAAATAAGATATATACAAGGCACAGTGAGTACAGTGATAACATGTCTTCCTTCCAACCACAATCCAAAATCATCTAACAAAGCCTCTGACAGCACATGCGATGCAGATAGCTCAGCAAAGTAAGTTAAACGGTAACGGAACGTAAAAACCAAATGCGTCCACATTTTTATAGGATTCTATCACATTTTCATAACAATAGCACCCTGCGCTGTTTTCATTGAGGTTTCTTACAAATTAACGATGCTCTATGTTGTCCTTTATATGCCGATTATCATTAGAATCTTAAATTGTACCATATGTCCCCCTTTAGACAACATATGTAACGCTGCCAGCGCACTTTTGGTAAGATAATTAGTTGACCATTCGCGGTCGCTATACCGAGGTCGCAGTATTAGTTTACCGCTGTTTAGATCACGTCGAAGAATATAGACACATCCCAGTGACCTGCGACCTGTGCTAACGCTCTTGGGAAATGCAGTGTTGTAGTTTTCAACATTTTCACCTTTTAATTTTAAACCAATGCTGCCATCTACTGACAACATAAAGTGTTGTCTAATCGTCACCTTGAGAGCCACTTCCGTATACTAGCGTCGCCCCTAACCCATTCTAGAGATTCCCACTTTTTACTGGGAGTGGGGCGTGGGCGTATTTGGTCCCAGACAATAAGAGTGACTGCAATTGGTCACCGAGACGTTATGTGTGTGTGAGAGATGAAGAGGAAGAGAGTGAGTGAGTGTATCGTGGGTGAAGAGGGAAATTAAATGGATTGGAAGTGAGTGAGACAGCGCACCTGCTGTGTAGCTACTCTCTGTTCCACTAACACTGTGTCAACAGAGATGCTGATGCAGCTACAGTGTTGAGGAGAAGTGTGAGTTCTTAGAAGGTCAGAATCCAATAGACATCCATAATGTATGCCTTAAGTGACTAGTTGAGCACGTATCGATCTAGGCATCACAATAAAACATGGTGGTCTTATCAAATGAAAGCGGTGAATAATAGCTCTATGGGTTTGTGCTAAATACATTTAAAGGAATCCAATAAACACACTGCCGGCAGTCTCAGCATTGGGGTTTTTGATTGCTTGTTGACATTTATTTTTTTTCTCAGTGAGTTTATCCATCCTAAGAGACCGATCAATTGTAGAGTTTCATAAAGAAAAAGGAAGAAAAAAACCACACAGTCATCCTTTTCCAGAGTGGGAAAAAAAAACCACATTGTGGACACACATCGCCTGTAGAATTGTAGTGGTTTCAAAGATGACACCGATGTGAAAAATGCACGTTAGGGTCGCCACGGTGGACAGTGTTACCTGTGTTTCTCTGTGTTTCTAGGTGTACAGGCATACACCCATTACATTACTTGCCTACCATTGATTTGCTCTCAAACGCATCTGTCTCTCTCATTCTCAGTGCACACCCCCTCCGCAGCTAGCTTCGTTGTTAGCAATGTGCTAACTTACGGTGAATAAAAAGTATATATATTTTTTTAAGTGTAGCGCACATTCATGCGTACAGGTACATAGGCCTACAGTACCTGGGGTTGATGTGTTTGTAGATACTGGGAAACAACCTTCTTTTGTTCGCTATTCATACAGCTTGAGGCTATATCTGTCATCATAAACACCCTAACGTGTGCACTCTATCTCTCTGTCTCCAGCTGCCTGAGTGTGCTTTGCTTTGCTTTGTGTGTGTGTGTGTGTGTGTGTGTGCTTTGCTTTGTGTGTGTGTGTGTGCTTTGTGTGTGTGTGTGCGTGCGTGCGTGCGTGCGTGTGTGTGTGTGTGTGTGTGTAGGGGAGCTGTCCACTTTTAGTGGGCTGTTGTGTGGTGCTGACATTATTTGTTCACGACGATCACTCCCTTGCCCAGAAGCAGATGTGAATATGGTCATTGTGTGACAACAACACTGATTGACACACATACAGACAAATTAGTGTTGAATTCAGATGCGTGGTGCATTGTTGATGTTTTTCTATTGGTTAAAACAACCAATAGTTTGACGACAACGTTGATTGACACACATACAGACAAATCAGTTTTGTGTACTCTTGCTGGTTCCCGGCTGTATACGATATGTACGCTACACTTTGCTTGCTTCATCACATCACAGCCGGGCAAATTAACATAGACTGAAATGAACTTCAGATCTCCCGGGCAATGGTATGTCATGACCTTTTATTTTACTCACTCAGAAGCATTTTATATTACCTAAACATACAATTCTGGCCACTTATTTGTCAAAATGTATATGGAGAGTCTCTGTTTACTGGGTGCTGCCACGATGAATTGAATGCGACTTGAATGCGAAAATAATATTTTACGTTTTAATCAAAATGTCAGCTCTTGAGTTGTAACCCTGTCTCCAATTACAGTAGATGTAACCCCCCCTCTGGTGCATTTATATGTAAATGAACAAACGTGGCCACCTGCTCAGCGATAATCGAAGGGAAGCTGAGAGAGAACAATTAGCGAACAATGCTTTAGCTCTTGGGGACATTGAGTTATTGTGAGGTGAGTAGGTTATTCTTGAATAATGAATTGCCTGTCGATGTATTGAATAGCTTTGAAAACGTTATAAATACAACTGCTGTAAACACAAGAACACTGCTGTGCTGTCTGAACACTACTAGTTCACTGATGAATCATGTCTGCAAGGCAGTGGCATGTCTGCTTCTGTGGGGAATTCCTGGACTGCTTTGGGACTTTATTAGATAGATTTGAATCCCCCGCTGTGTCCTGCTTCATGATGTGGGTGGGGTGGGGGGTTGAGGGGGGCGTGAGGGATGGGAGACTTCAAAGTGAGTAAAGTGTTTTGAAGAAGGGGGGGGGGGACTTTTTGCTAGACATACTGTATATAGCCTAAATTAAAGAAAAAACATTTTCACAGATTTTGGTTGTGGTTGACGACAACCATCATTGGTTACCTGGTTAAACAAGCGCAAATTTGCAATTGCTGCAACCTCTTTGCAATAGGTCACACCCATTGCCACGCCCCCTTTTAGCCAATTGGAATGACACACAAACACCCACACACACACACTTGACCTCCATGCCCAATTTCAGCCTCCCAGGGCAAAACCTGTGGCCGCTAGAGGGTGGGGAAATTTTTGTGGACCAACCGACAGAGTGTCTTATAGAGACAAATTTATATTACAGAAGACAAATGTGTTTAATGTTTCAATGTTTATTTTTGCTGTATACAAAAAATTCTATACAGATTTTCCAAACTGTTCCCAGAGAATTGACCTATATCAAGCCCTGCCCTCTTTTCTTGATCCTCCAATCACAACTGTTGCTTCCGTCGGACAAAGCCTCAAATGTGATTTATGTGACTTCTTTAAAGGAGATTATCAACCTGTTCACAGAGCAGCGAGCAGCCATTAGAGGATAGTCTTGAGTTATTGATGGGTAGCATAGTAAACAAATGGCCCGGAGTGGCGTACAGAGAGAAAACAGAGCTTTTATATAGTGTGTTAGTGCCTGATGTTGTGGTAGTTTGTCATGCATACAGGTGACTAAATGTGTGTGTGTCCTCACCCCCTGTGAGAAATAGAAGGCAGCAATGCCCAGGGGCCAGAAACAGCAGAGCATGGAGAAGATAGCCAGGCCCAGGTGGTCACGTGGAGGTACCACTATGAAGTTATCCTCACTCTCACTGTCGCTGGAGCAGTCCGTCTGTGGGGTGGGGGCAGCAAAATCACAATAACACAGTTAGCGCATATCATATAATATCTCTCTCTCTCTCTTTCTATTACACACGCACACACACATAGCCTTCAACTTCAAGTCTTGTTCATATGTAGCCAGGGTGCGATCCAGGAGGGGAGCCCGGTCCGCTATAGCTCCCCTAGATCAGACATCAGCTCCCCTGGGGGTCTCTAAAGCTCCCCTGGGAGCTGTATCATCATCGTGTATAATAATAAACGTATGCTATTTTGGATGTATGATTAATGATTTGCGTGTAGTGGCTACTTACTGGGACATAATTCACGGCATTCTAGCCTTTTGTGGTGTTTACTACATCTCCCATGACCCTTAGCGGGGGATGACGTAGTTAAAGAGAGACAGTGAAAGTTGTTGTTTGTGCGATAGTAGAGTGCGTAATAAACTAGCGTTTTTGCATCGGAACACGACTCCGTCTACGCTATCATTACTGCATTCCTACATTTGTGACCCTTGGACGTATTTCGGAGATTATATCGAACATGTCAACTGAACAACAGAACGCAGATCGCAGAACTTTGAACGCAGTTTCACTCAAGCTGCGCAGAGTGCCAACGCTTGGTTCGCGCAAGCCGAAGCCCAATTCGCTCTCAGGAATATTACCGCGGATGCCACCAAGTACTACTATGTGGTAGCAGCCCTTACGAATTCAACGGCAGCGAGAGTGGTGAGTTTGCTGGAAAACCCACCTACACATGACAAATATGTGACTATAAAAACACGCTCTGAGTTTTTTTTTTTTGCACTTGACTTGTAAGGTGCATTCTCTACAGGGGGTTCACTCACAGAGCTCCGTGCTGTTCAGTTGCAGTATGCCGTTATGTTTTATCTTCTGTGTAAGCTGTTATGCTTTAACCTCTTGCAGCAGGGAGCATGAGTAGAGTAGAACCATATTGCCAAGACTAACGATATTGCCATTGCCATTTATTCTGAATTATAATAAATGGTTCAACTGTGAGTGATTCCTGACAGAAATATTTGAAACAGACGTATATGGTTCTCTATTTTAAACAGGGCTGTATTGACTAATTTGAAGTTTCAATCAAAACCGACTGTACTGGTAGAAAGCCTATTATAAGCTTGATAAGTTTGAATAGAACATTTGAATACACGTTAGCATTTTTATCACACACAAGTCAGTGGCAGTTTTCCTTGCATCTGCAGCATATAAATGGACACAGAACATTAACAGAAATGGAGCCCATTGGGAAAAGAAAAAAAAGACATCATAAAGGACAAGGCATTTTGCCATTATGAAAGCAGAAAGTACCTTCAGAACACCTCATAAAACCCGAGCCCTCAAGAGCAACCCAGGCACATTAGCTCATTCAAGCTGCAGTTATGCTTAGTCGAGCAGCATTTAAAGTTGAGTGATCATTAGGGGTGGGAATCACCAGTTTCATCACGATACTATACAATATCGATTCTTTGGACAACGATACGATATTTTCCGATATCACAAAGTCTGCCACGATACGATACGATTTGATTAGATTCAGGTGCCTGCGATCGATATGAGATGATATTATATGCCCATTTAACACAATCAGTAACATTTAAATCAACAAAAAAAAGGCAATGGAAATATCATTTGACATTTTTATTTTTGAGCTCTTCCAGACATTTAAATGAAAATCAATCTATTGTTTTTAATACAAATAGACCTCCTGTTCACTGTTTTTGGTTTGTTCTTAATTTTTTTCCGATATTAATATCCTATTCACTGTCACAGAGAAGACAGGAAGAATAGCCCCAGCACTGCTGTGGCTAATGAGGATCCAAATAAACATAAACAGAGCTGTATTTTGGCTGGAAAAGGCATATTGGGAGTCCGAAGGTGCAGTACCGGCCATATCCTGTTAGTGGGGCTATTTCGAGAATGCACCCTCCTTCCCAGTCCCCACTTCTCTCTGCCTATGGCTCTGGGGTAAGCTAACGTAACGTTATTTTCTATCTTTAACGCGACGTGGGCATAATGGAATGGCGAGGATTGCAAAGCAGGTTAGATGCATTTGACCGATGGCGGAATAAAACAGCAGGGACATGTTTTGGGTTGCAGAATAGGCACAATAGCCTTGCTCTAGTGATGCTCTAGAGAGTCTAGACCAGACCTGGGCATTGTACGGCCCGCAGGCCGGATACGGCCCGCGGGATGATTCTGACCGGCCCGCGAAAGATTACATGATAATAATTTTTTTTTATTTTTTATTTTTTTTATGTCAACGTTCACACGCACAATATACGCTTAGGAGACATGCTCAGAAGATGTTGGTTCTTTTTGGATCCACCTACATATGTGAACAGACATTCTCAGTCATGACGTTTACCAAGTCCAGGTACAGATCCTCTCTCACTGATGAACATCTGGCAGCTGTGCTTCGCATCTCCACCTCAGACATGCAACCTGACTTTGATGGACTTGTTAAAGCTCAACAGAGACTGGATTTCTCACACTGAATGAAAGAAAAGAGAACTGAAGAACACTAAAATGTGGAAATATAACAAGTGAAATGGGACACTTGATATTTTTTATTTATTTTTTGCACAGTTCTGAAAACATAAAATGTTTAACCCTTAGGAGTCACGCTGGAGCTTTGAACCCGTCGGCGGACAACAAAAGAAATTCGAATCCCTCTTAAATACTCAAAAAGGACATATTTTCAGAAATCGATAAAAATAGAAAAATTGCCATTTCTAGTGCTTTGACATGTAAGGTATACGTCCCCCAACTTGCTAAACCTAATACGACTTGTAAATACGTTTAATTCTTGCTAGATGGTATGCTTGTAATAATCTCCATTTGCGATAAAAACTACATCGCGCGTCACATCCATGGACGCGCGCACACACCACACACACCAACAGCGCATAGGTGTTAATCACTGAGTGATCTAATATGCATATTCTTCAGCGCGAGAGGGGGGGGTTGTGTTTCTCACTGTCTGTCGTTGATAATATAATCTGGTCCTGCATTATTATTATTATCATTCTCTCTCGAGAATACACGGGACCCGACAGAACGTTAATTTATGTATTAAAAGTAGTCTTATGCTTTTCATCCTCGCCCGTGTATATACCCACGTCGCGCTAAAACAACATAAACTACTGTATGGCAGACAGAGTGCGTGTGTGTACGAGTTATGAGTTATCTCGCAGTTCATTCAAGCGCGCATCACGGTCATGACAGCTCTCTAGAGTAGAACGGTGCGCTCACAGGGGCGTAGCTGGAGATTCTGGGCCCCATGAAAGAAACAATTTGTAGGCCCCCCAATCTATTAAAAAATGTGGGGCCCCCAATCTATAAAAAAATGTGGGGCATTTGCTGGGCCCTTGGAATCATCCTAACCCCCCCCCCCCAGCTACTCCCCTGCACACACACACACACACACACTCTCTCTCTCTCAAACAGAGAAATCAAAAGAAATCAGTACATTGTTGTTGATTATTATTCTCTATGTGTTTTTAATAAAATTGTGTGATATTCTATTCCAGTTGTCTTTGGTCTTGTTTTCTCTGGTTATGATCATGTTATTAGTGTGTGTGTGTAAAAAAACTAATTAATAATATAATTATTATAAATGTCGCTCTCTCTCTCTCTCTCTCTCTTGAAATCTACAGTTACACATTGCTGTATTTAGTGAGGTAAATGAGTACAAGACATGTTTCACAGACACACACACACACATACACACACACACACACATACACAGACAGACACACACACACATTTACATTTACACATTTACACATACATTTACATCTAGTCTAGTTTGCTTATTTTTTTTTGATATGGTACAGTACTGTAAATACAGACACAGACACACACACACAGAAACACACACGCACACACAGGCTAGGCCTCCTGCTGGGTCCATTCACTGGAATAACAAAGGAATGACTGGGCCTTTGCTCCAGGTGTGAAATGGTTCTAGTGACAATGATCACATTGAATTCTGGGAGTGTAGTTCTCTCATCAGATAGCTGAATGAACTTGGATCTACTTCAAGTCCTATACTGAAAAGGTGTTAGGATTTTACCAGAATGTTTGATAGGACATTGATTGAAAACTATCGTCTCAAATTTGACAATTGATGGCTTATTTTGAAGGTATGAATCTGTAATTTTATATTATGTAACAAAAAAAGGGGGAAATTCTCAGGAGGAGGAGCTCTTTAGGTTAGACTCCTAAGGTATAGGCATGTAAAGTAAAAAAGGCTACAAAACTGGGACACTTTTCTTTACACAGTTCAGTGACATGTCTATAAGATGATGTGATGTCTTTAGAAAGCTAAGAAAATCCTTGTTTCAATAGTATATGAAACTCAAAATGCCCTTTGTTATTAATGTTTCACATTTTGTTTATCATTTTGGAAATAAATTCTATTTGAATAAATGATATTTTTGAAAGCTAACCTCACCTTTTAATTGCCAAATAATAACATACACTCTTACCAGGGGTCAAAACAATGCCATTTACTGCTTTTTATATAGAAATAAAATGTATACACGACAACGCCTCTACTTCCTCAGGCGCCTAAGGAAGTTCCAAGTCAGTCAGAAGATCCTTAAGAACTTCTACTCATGTACAATAGAGAGCATCCTGACTGGCAACATCACCTCCTGGTTTGGGAATAGCACTGCACAAGACCGAAGCAGACTACAAAGAGTGACGCGTTCAGCCGAACGCATAATTGGAGGGGGGCTCCCCACCCTCCAGAACATTTACAACAAGCGGTTGTAAACAAGAGAATCATTAAGGACTCCAGTCACCCGAACAACTGCCTCTTTGAACTGCTGCGGTCAGGCAAGCGATACCGGAGTCTCAAGGCGAGCACAGAAAGACTCAGAAGAAGCTTCTATCCCCAGGCCATCAGGCTGCTCAACGAACAATGAACACTACACAACAACCATCAAACGCACATAGCACACACATCCACACGCACACACTCACTTTAAACAAACACACTGTAGCACCCACTCCCCACACTTTATAGCACACACTCACTTTAAACAAACACACTGTAGCACCCACTCCCCACACTTTATATTTATTGATAAAGGATTGCACTACAACTCGTACACCTTACTGTAAATTGTACCTAAATTGTACCTCATCCCATTTCTGCTTTGCACTATATAGTATTGTATATTAGTACACTGCATAGTATTGTATATTATATGGTAACTCACTTACGTCTATTCTGCATCGAACATTGTACATATGTCTATCATAGGCGTAGTTTGAACTTCACGCCAGGGGGTGCGACTGCGTGGCGAATGATACCCACGCGCACGCGTAGCGGGTGCGCGTGGTTTTTTTGACCTTTATTTTATTATTTTAGCGTTTTTACAATGCCCTAACCCCTAATTTTTTATTTTATTTAGGTAGTACAGCAGCACACAGACTCACACACACAGCACTACGGGGGATCATTTTTAACTGACTTGAAAAATGGAGGCTCTAATTATTATTATTCATAGAGACTCTCGGTCTCGAGCAATAATAATTATTACAGCCTCCATTTTTCGTGGACGAAAAATATACCAGACTATAGATATCAATTTTCCCGAAATAACGCTACCTGCCTCGACAAAATCCGTGCATTGGTTATCCAGATACATTAATTATCATCTCAGAATAAGTGGCTTTGTACAAGTGTTACAATCTATCGCGCGGGGCATTCTGCTGCTGCTGCTTGGTGCTTGGCCTCGCGTTAACCCTTTCACTGCCACACTACAGAAGGTTCGCCTTATAATGTGACATGATTACTACTATAAAATGAATGTATTGTAAAACATAATAGAATTCAGATTTGTTTCTCACAATTATTATAATTTTATTAAAATAAAAATAATCTTGATTTTTTTTTTTTTTTTTTAAAGCAATTTCACCCCCGGCCACCAGGGGGTGCAGCACCCCCTGCACCCCCATAAACTCCGCCCATGATGTCTATACTGAACACTGTGACCTCATTTTCTACTTCTAATTTACATGCTATACTATGTTATTGATACTTATCTTGTCTAGCACAGTCTCTGGAGCGTAACAGTAAGAAGCATTTTGTATAAAAGTATTCTGTACTTTTAATAGTATGACAACTATTAAAGAAACTTGAAACTTGAAACTTGAAACTATATTATGCATAATTGAGTTTGGAATTTTGGCCTGGCCCCCCAACATATTTTCAGTTGCTCATTCGGCCCCCTGGGAAAAATAATTGCCCACCCCTGGTCTAGAAGCTAATGCTGTGTGCTGTTGATCCGAGCCGAGCAGATACGAGGGATTTTCAAAATAAGAGTTCGCAATATGAATCGATCTTTTTACGTTGCATCGATCCTATTTGATTATTGATAATAGATCGATATATCGATCTGGATCGAGGAATCGTCCCACCCCTAGTGATCATCATGACTTTAATTTTCCCTGGCTTGCTTGAGTATGTCGACGAGGGACAACTCTGGAAAGTGACTGTAAAGCGATCTAATATTCCCTCAAAAACTGTGCAAGGATAGTGATCGGTTATCACTTGCAAGCATATTGGCATATTCTTGTGAGTAAATTACCATTCACAGCTCACACATCATACAGCTTTCTCAAAATGATACTAGCTAGATGTCAGGATTACTGGGGAAGAGAAGTGAGTAGAAGAGAGTTGAAGATAACTGCAGGAGACCCTAACCAGAGCAAGGAAGATGAGTAGCGTACTGCTAACTAGCTAGCATGCTAGCTGTTTTGTCTCATGATTGTGCCCAGCGTGGGGTGTAGGGCAGAGCACAACTGTCGCGATTTGTAAAGTCTAAGGGCACTGTCTTGTTTAGTCCAGTTGAATCAAATGCTGGAGTGGTTTGTTTGGGTTGGTGTGAACAACGGCATCGTATGGGTCCACACCAGGCACGTGCACACATAGGGGTGAAGGGGTGCCCGGGCACCTGTCTTTTTCATTTTTCATTAGAAAGTGCCCTTTTTATGCCACCCTCTTTTTTTTTTTTTTTTTTTTTACTGTTGCACATATAGATATACTGCCCTGCCCTTCCAAATGAAAGATGTCACGATAGCATCTAAATATTAGGTAAAGAAAGAGAGAGAAATGCCACCCCTCTCGTAAATAATAGGTCCTTCCAGCCTGGATTCGTTCTGACGGAAAACAGAATAATTTTGATTGACAGTCGAGTCTGCCAATTACGTCACACCGCTTGTACCCGCCCTGCTGTTCTTAGCACCAATCGGCAAGCACTATTCGTTTTTGACTTCCTGAATGTCCCGTGTGCTGTAACCTCGTTCCCAGCTTTATCTCAAGAGATAATGTGTGCTGACAACAACAAAGCTACAGTGCTAACAATAAGCGATTTGGCTGGATGCAGTCTGGACAGTGGATAAACATCAAGACAACAGTCTGTGACTGTGGCCTGTGGGACAGTGGACATAATACTTCATCAAGCCCTGCTGACCTGGACCACGTTTCAACTAACAAGTTAATGCGGTCTCTCTCTCGCTCTCTCTCTCTCTGTCTCTCTCGCTCTCTCTCTCTCTCTCTCGCTCTCTCTCTCTCTCTCTCTCTCGCTCTCTCTCTCTCTCTCTCTGTCTCTCTCGCTCTCGCTCTCTCTCTCTCGCTCTCTCTCGCTCTCTCTCTCTCTCTCTCGCTCTCTCTGTCTCTCTCGCTCTCGCTCTCTCTCTCTCTCTCTCTCTCTCTCTCGCTCTCTCTCTCTCTCTCGCTCTCTCTCTCTCTCTCTTGCTCTCTCAACACAGCGCGCCCGCAGCTGTTGGTCTGGAGCGCATATTGTGTTATTAAAGGGACACTATGTAGTTTTGGTGACATCGGTGAAACTGAATGTACCATAGACTTGTATTAACCAAAAAAATCGGGCTCGCGCGCTGTGCGCGCTCGCATTGCATTTTATAAAAGATGCCCTTTTCTACTTTTTCGGCACCTGCCTTTCTAAAGTCCTGTGCACGTCCCTGGTCCACACCAAACGAGCACACCCTGGTCCACCTGTTTGAGGTGGTCTCGGTCTGCTTCTAATAAGTGAGCTCATTCAAGCTGCAGTTATGCTTAGTCGAGCAGCATTTAAAGTTGAGTGATCATTAGGGGTGGGAATCACCAGTTTCATCACGATACGATACAATATCGATTCTTTGGACAACGATAAGATATTTTCCGATATCACAAAGTCTGCCACGATACGATACGATTTGATTAGATTCAGGTGCCTGCGATCGATATGAGATGATATTATATGCCCATTTAACACAATCAGTAACATTTAAATCAACAAAAAAAAGGCAATGGAAATATCATTTGACATTTTTATTTTTGAGCTCTTCCAGACATTTAAATGAAAAACAATCTATTGTTTTTAATACAAATAGACCTCCTGTTCACTGTTTTTGGTTCGTTCTTAATTTTTTTCAGGAAAAATAGCCCCAGCACTGCTGTGGCTAATGGGGATCCAAATAAACATAAACAGAGCTGTGAACCCTGGAGCAGTTTGTTTGAGGTGTGAAAGCAATCAGAACAAAATCCGGAAAAGACCCTGAAACATTTTGCACTTAAAATGCTACTCCTCCTACAGATGTTCCCCAATCTGCACGAAACGTGGTACACATAATCTGCAGACCAATGTCTACACAGGTATGACTTTTGTTTTTGATTTTCCAATGCATTCGCTTTTGACAGCCAATTGGATTTGTTGACAAAGCCGCCAAACAGGACGTTGAGTCATGTCTCAGAAATGCTTTAATGTATCAAAACCACATTTGGCAGACTGTTTAAGGACGCTCACCTGATTTCTCGCACCAAGTAGCATGTTGACAACTCGTGCACTCTAGCGCCACCAACGTGTCAATGCCTGTAACTTTTGAACTGTATGTCCGATTTTCTAAATTATTGTAGCAATGGATTTGGTACTACGTTTGGTCTTCTGCACAATTTCACAGATTTTAGAGTGGGGAGAGCTGCATTTTGGAAAAATTTCACACATTTTCTAAACTGCCATCCCTCTTCCAATTTTCACAACTCATATACATAGTATATATAAAGATTTTCACATGACTCTTGGGATATAAAAAATAAATAAAAGAAAATGAAAGCTCTGATGTATATTTTTTACCTTGTGACAGGTTGAACGACGACTCCCCACCTCCATTGAGAATCAATGTTGTGTTTCTAATTCGTCACCTCTCCTACACTTTTGAAGAGAGGAAGGTATATTACACTTCAAAATGTCCGTGTGATTGTCTGGATTCTGAAGCTGCAAATAGTTAAGCCATACTATGTATACTTTTTGCCCTATTCCAATTTAAATGACGACACCCCCCCCTCTCTCACTCAACCAAGAGGACGCAACTGTGTGAAGGCTGAGATGCCACAGGGTCGACTCAATTCAGCAGATGAGGTTTAGCTCAGTTGGCAGTGTGTTGCGCTCCAGAACATTAGGTCAATAGTTTGAATCTTGCCCCGTCCATGTAGTGATTCATTACTATTACGCCCTGTGCACAACTTCATCCGCTTTTGAAAAACAAGGTCCCATTGAATTTCCCTGTGAAAAACACTTAACATGCTACTCCTCCTACAGATTTTCACCAATCTGCATGTAACTTGTAACCCACATCCCTGCTTGCAGGTATATTTTATTAATAATGTTGTATTTTACTTTAACATTACATTTTTAGCAATATACTGTAGGCTGATGATAATATGTAATAAATGTTTATGTAAATACTATGTGCTGCAAGGACCACAATGGAAATACGTCTGTGACTTTTTTGTGGTATCCTTGATCATTTTAGGATGCATGACTTGTTGTAAAATTGACTGTATTTTAATAATTGTCAAATAAACTAAACTAAACATAAAATGGTGGCACAATTCTCATTACTGAAAACTAAAAACATTAAAAACTCCTCAACGACTTGGATCATGATGTGTGTGTTGTTAGTGTTTTGAGACATAACAATATATGACCACCATTTACATTTCTCAAAAACGGCTTTTGTCTCCTACTCCTCCTTGGCCGTTCATGTTATTCTCAATAATGTGTGGCATCTAGTGACCAATCATCTTATACACTTTTCATACATATGCACTTTTAGATTTTGCGCATCATAGTCCTCTAACTGTGGCCAAACGTTAGAGGACTACAGGCCCTGTGAATTTGGTGTTGCCCTAGGCGTCTGATCTAGCAGCAAAACACAGCTGTTTTTAGAGAGAATGCTATCAGGAGGCGGGGCTGTGTTTGTCGCCTCAAACTTGAATCAGCACTGTGTGTGTGCAGAAGGATAACACGGTTTCATCAAAAGCAGTCACAGAGGCTCTGCTCTTGCCATATTTAACAAGCTACTGTAACAGTGAGAAGACCTGCAAACACTTTTCAAGATGAAAGAGGAGAGGAAAGCTGATTAGCAGTCAGCACTGTGATGAGAGGAGGCAGGGCTGAGTAGCAGCACAGCACTGTGATGAGAGGAGGCGGGGCTGTTGGGGGGCAGCAGCGTGTGTGTGTGTGCGTGCGTGCGCGCGCGCGCGTGTGTGTGTGTGTGTGTGTGTGAGAGTGTTTGTGTGTGTGTCACTGTCTGAGGCTGTGGTGGAAGAGGTACACAGACAACAGCACACATCAAGTCAAGTCAAGAGTTTTATTTGTCACGGCATACAAGTATACAATGAAATGCGGGTGGTCTTGCCCGCAACGATGTGCAATACAGTGGTACAACATATAATAGAATCCAATAAAAACAACATTGTGCAATAACAGGTAACAGGTAACATGGTGTGACATCTCGGTATCTGTACATAGTTATTTACAGAGCATATAGGACATGCTAGGTAGCTTTGGTAGTGCAATACACTGTTACTGTTGCTATACTAATTTAAAGTGGCCTTTCCTTTTGGCAATAAGTGTGGGTGAGTGCGGCATGAGTGTGTGCCCGCTCATGTTAAAGTATTAAAGTGTACAGACATGTAAGTTGCCACTGATGTAGAATAGGGAATTGCCAGGCATGTATTCACATGAGGTTGGTATAAAGTATATAATAGCAGGATATAGTATGTAGAGTGATCACTGTAGCACAGGGAGCAGCATACATATACTGTACTGTCTGTACAGCATACATACTATACATACTGATGTCAGGTGAACAGGACATACTGTACCTCCATTCAGCAAACGCCAGTGTTGAAGCTTTAAAGTGTAAGCATCTGTAGCAGCATGTCTCTGGTATTGTGATGGCGGCAGTGTATATATTGTGTTGTGTGCCTTGGCACAGATTCACAAATCCTAAACCATTACCACAAGCATCCGTGAAGTACATTTTTAGAGCAGGCTATACACAGAGATTTTATGATCATGTTTTGATGATCCAGCCAGCCAGCCAGCCACCCACGCACGCAGGCAGGCAGGCAAGCAGGCAGGCAGGCAGGCAGGCAGGCAGGCAGGCAGGCAGGCAGGCAGGCAGGCAGGCAGGCAGGCAGGCAGGCAGGCAGGCAGGCAGGCAGGCAGGCACGCAGGCAGGCAGGCAGGCACGCACGCACACACACACAGACACATCATCCCAATAACAAAGGAGAGACTAAGAATAGCAGTTGTGTTCAGTGGTGAGATGAGCCAGTAATGAAAACACATGATAGATTGAGAGGAGGGCCAATCATCTTGTGTGAAGGATAAGGCTCAGAGAACAACACTGTGGCAGTGCCAGGTGGAACAGAGATAATACAGTAAATGAATGGGGGGAAAACACAAGAGTGGGAGAGAGAGAGAGAGAGAGAGAGAGAGAGAGAGAGAGAGAGAGAGCGAGAGAGAGAGAGATAGAGAGAGAGAGCGAGCGAGAGAGGACGGTACAGTGAGTACTTAAGTTGTAAAGGTTGATAATGTACCACATTTCAAGTGATAATCTGTACTAAACAAAGTCTGTTCCCTTCTGTAATACATTTGCTGTGGCAAGGTATTTAAAAAAAAAAATTCAATGGGTTTCCAAAACACGTTCAACACACACAACACTGAGAGATTACCTGTGTGTGGCGAAAAGCCCTACAAGTAGTTACTGCACACTACATCACCCCTGAGTGGAACATGGAAAGCCAAACTTTCCCCCACTGTACCAAAAACCTGTACCGAACAGTGACTTCAAAACCGAGGTATGTACCGAACCGTTTTTGTGTACCGTTACACCCCTAGTACCTAGATAATTATTTTCCTAATTTCTGCCATGAGGACACTGAACACTGAACAGTGATCTTGTGTTGAAGAGTGTCTCACTGCGCCCTTTTTGTTAGTTTGTCCTTGTGATAGGTGTGTATAGGTGCTGCAGTTCTAATAGGCTGGTGGCGTAACCCACACTCCAAAAAGTCTTCTCAACATATTTCCTCCGTTCTTGAATTTCAATACACCTCTTTTTTTTTTTTTTTTTTTTTCTTTTTCCCCCTCCTTTTTCCTCCGATTTTCTCCCATCCCAATGTTAGTCATTATGCCAATTCCCAATCCCCTTCCTGGTCGCTGTGCACTTACCCCCCACAGTCGGTCTGGGAGAGTGGAGGCTATCACGTGCTTCCTCCGACACACGTCTAGCCAATCAACCGCTTCTTTTCACCTGGCAGCGCGGACTCTCACTGATAGCGTGTAACGTGTGGAAGGATCACACTACCGCCCTTAGATCCTATCTGCGCTTAGCAGGCGCCCCGACCGAACTGTAGGAGTCGCTGTTTACAACGACCCGGACCCACCCCGCCAGCTTCTCCCACCCTCTAATACTGCCAATTGTATTAGTGTGAACGGCCAGCCAAGCTGGTGACAACCCCGGAGCTGTGAGCTGGATTCCAACAGGCGAATCCAGTGTCTCCGGGGTTGGTGACGAACGCAATCTGACCGTCTCAATACACCTCTTTTAATCTTTTAGTGCATTACACAACATGAGTATAAAATCAGCAAGTATCTCACGCTCCACTAAGTGGTCAAGACCCCCCCCCCC
The DNA here is from genome assembly GCF_963971535.1 of Notolepis coatsorum. Classification (NCBI taxonomy): domain Eukaryota; kingdom Metazoa; phylum Chordata; class Actinopteri; order Aulopiformes; family Paralepididae; genus Notolepis; species Notolepis coatsorum. Next base: position 109,232,762 of record NC_140169.1, on the reverse strand, counting down.
CCAATTTACTTCTTGATTTGCACTTTTGAATTCCTTAACCCCCATCGCCATCCCACATGATCTATATTTTTCATATTCTTCCTATTGCTGCACTGAAGCGTAAAGGTCATATCATATAATCATACGGCTTCCTACACTCTGCATAATGTCATTCTGCCTTCTGTGGCCTTAAGCGAGGCTCCAGGCTTCTTTACTGTAATCTCTACCCAGCCAGCTCTGCGCCGCTGGGCCCTTGCCTGTGATTGAGTACACAGACCCTATCTGTGCCGCATTTGCGGCTATTTGGAAAACTGAAAGGCATCGCTCCATGGATTCCAGCTATTTTGACTGGCCCAACCTAACATGCCAGGGAAGCAGGCCCAGCGGCTCGCATGAGAGTCCACAATGAACGAGAGTGATAAACAGACAGACAGGACAGAAAGGACGGGGTTGTGAGGTTGACTCGAGCAACAACAACAAGGTCATTAATCATAAACCATCCGAAGGATTATAGTCAGGAAGTCCAAACGACGTTGATAAGAGAAAAATCCACCCTGTGCATTGGTTTCACACAGCAATTACCATAGTATAATTACACTATTATATTTTATTACTCCCATGTCATCCTACAAAGTCCAATCCAACACAAAACCACGCCAAGCTATAAGTTACAGGTCACAAATCCCCACTGGACCGTGGAGAGAAAGGCTCTCGGACAATTCCGTATGCAGTCACATTGATTTTGTTTACTCAACAACAAGTCATTAATTCATGTGACTTGTTAGTCAGTCATTCACAGTTTTCTCCCCCATCCGCGTGCCAAGTCCCGATGACGACTATCGGTATCCACGCTGCTGCTGCCTGCTGGAGCTGTTCTGATATCAGCCCTGTGGGACTATGCATCCTGTCGTCACGGGGCAGCGGGCTGGCAGGTAACTAATGGAAGGCAGGTAACTAATGGATGGTTTCAGTGCTCCACTATGACAGCAGGAACAGGGGGGGGGCCCATGCAATTTATATGTTGCCAAATTGTCTCGGCGGCATGTGGGAAATGAGTACGTGTACCTTCCCTCCCTCGTCATGCCCCTGTCCTAACCCTCTCCTCCTCCCTTCTCACCCCTTGCATACGGCATCTCACATTCGGCTCTCTCTCCCCCTCTCTGTCTATCTGTCTTTCTCTCTCTTTCTCTTTGTTCGTCTGTCTCTCTCTCTCATTCTATCCGGCTCTCAGAGTGTTCCTCTGTGTTCCACTTCTTGCTCTCTGGTTGATGGATTGCAAGAGATGGTAAGGAGATGGTGTGAGGGCAATGATGTGCATACGATTGCACCTCATATAAAAGTGAACAAAATATATATCTATTCACAAAATCTATTATTTATTCAGTGAATCTCACTGTGTGTAAACTAAGCAGGGTTGTGATTACAGGTCAAGTAATTCCAATGTTCACTATTTGGCAAAATCAGACAGCTGCTCTGTCCAGAAAGCATCACCCTCAGGGCTCCACAGTACAACTGACAATGTTAGGAGACGAATAAACTCTGTTGAACTCAACAGGTTGTCAATTCAAACAGAGAACACAATTTCCACTGCTGTGATGGCTTTCAAATGTAGATGGGCAACACAATTTCTCCCATTTCTCTCTTTTACTCCTTTCTCCCGATGTGGTCCATTGTCATGTCTCCTGTTAATGCTCCACAACGCATTTCAGAGTATATTCACATTGTTATTCTCTGCACCAGTCATCTGGACTTGTGTGAGTTGCCATTGCATTGTGCGGTTTGTTGCACGTTCCTGTTCTTTGCAAGGACCAGCATATGGCAAAGGAGTATGCAGGGAACACTGATTTGTTCATTTAACCATGATCACAGCAAGTTGTCCTTCATCTACTAGTATACTGTAGTTAAGGCCTGATTGACCTTTCTATGGCTCATTGTGGCCTCAGCTTGCATTTCTGATATCAGAATGGCATTTGTAAAGGCAGGCATTTGGCAATGAATTTACAATGCAAACCAAAGCAGGCCAATACCATAACCTATGTGGAACCAGTGAAACACCTTGATAATACAGTCAAAATCCAACAGATTCATAGAAATTACAAAGATATATTGTGCTCAGGGCCGTAGCCAGGGTTTAGAAATTAGGGAGGTCCATTTATTTTTTTTGGCCCAGACCGGCCCACTATAATCGGTCGGACACCACCCAGCCAGGGTTTAGAAATTAGGGAGGTCCATTTTTTTGTATACAAACTTTATTATCTAGAGATCAACTTATGGTCAGTCACTCACAAAGTCATTTACAGGACGTGGGGGCACTTACTGGTGAGTGGCCTAAAGAGTGCACCAAAGCCCTGTGGTCTCTTATGCATTTATAATTTGGTGAATGGGCAAAATGCATACCAAAATTAGTTATACAACCCAACCTATTCATTCAAAATGCATTATCTATAATAAAAAGTCACCTGTTGTTGGTAAAAAATTATTTTACTGAAGTATTAACATATTTCTCCACTTGATTTGATTTGATTTGAAATCTTTATTTCGAACATACAATGAATACAACCAAACAATAACAAAAGCAAAACACAACTCAATCTAAAATCAATGGTATGCTTGTTTGTTTGGGTAGTTTGACCCGCCGGCCACTAGGGGGCAGCGTCTCATTAGTAGTGCTGATCAGCTTAGGTGACGGTCACTTGTGATGCTGACCAAATAACGTTATCATCAGGGGTGCAGTCGTAATATGGGCGAAGGCCAAACGCCCGCGCATACATGTTCCCTCGGTTGCGCACAGAACAGATGATATCCTTCCAGTCGGGAGATCAAGCAACCCCCCACCACACCTACAGGGCTTGTATTTGGTTGTCGGTATCCTATTATTATGCAAAGTCTAGGTGATAAGTGCCGGCGGCCGGGGTATACGGCGAGACGAGTCATTTTTGTGTCGTCGTGCCGGCACTTATCACCTAGACTTTGCATAATAATAGGATGCGCACACTTCGGCCTCAGTGACGAAGCCCAAACGTCGTTTGACCGCGTATGCCCAGCACTGCACCCCTGGTTATCATTCATATTATTATCGACATCACCATGGCAGAGATGGCACACACAAACTACCTCAGGTTCCTCTTCCAACTCACTGTCCCTCCTCGGCCCTGCTGCCTCTGCCTGGCTGGTGGTGGCTCTCTGAGGCTGTTGAACTTGTTGCACTATTATTGTGGATGATGATGTTGAAGCAGCAAACATGTCTGTAATTTTATTACATTTTTCAGCATCCACCTCTAGATTTCTGAATTTTTTCGCCCCCGCAATTTCTCTGCACCCCCTTTGCGCTTCTTCTGTTTCTCCATATTTCTCTCTTTTCCGCATCTGTTCACAAGAAACAGGTGAGAGGGGGGGGGGGGCTTATTAAGAGATGTGATTGGGCCGCTTGGGAGGCGGGCCAGCATAATGGGCCGCTGGGACAGGCTAGTGGGCCGGTCGTTGACAACAGAGATGTGATTATTGGGCCGGCCGAGTGTCAGTCAGTACAAATGGGCCGCTGGGACAGGCTAGTGGGCCGGTCGTTGACCAAACAGCCCACGCGCAGGCTTGTCAGTCACTGCTGTTCTGCTCGCGCATGCTTTGAAAACAAAGCCACCTGCATGTCCCCTGCCTGGGCAGAAGCGACCAAATAGTGCTGTAGCAATGCAGGGGGGAGTACCTTTGCCAAACATCAGACATTACCGGACATTTTCAACTCCCGAGTGTACATTTATATTGTGATATTTCTATAAAAAATGTAAATATATATTTTTTTTATAATATATATATATTTTTTTTGTTACAGATAGTTACCGAGGTCCGGACCTCGGTGACTTCATAGCTGGCTACGGCCATGATTGTGCTGCCTGGCGAGGACTTGCACCCTCTTCTGCGCGCACCTTTCTATTTTTAAATGTTTTTTTGTGTGCATTACAATTAAAAACAGCTCTGTACACATCATTAGGAATGCACCAATAGCACTTTACCAATCTATTGTATTATCTTAGACCATTTGACATTGGACAAAAGAATATTGAGACATAATACATTTTTCTACATTAGAGAGATCTCATATAAATCAAGTCACTTTGCTTATATTTTTCACATTCTACACATGGCTTTTGTTATCAGAATTTAGTACTGGGGGAAATACTGCTCCAATGTTTTGTCCTGACATTAATCACCCCGACCACTACCACAAGGCCACTGTCCATATGGAAATTACATTGAGATTCTTGCTTTATATGTATCGCTTACTTGCTCTTACATGTCCCCCTTAATTCGCATGCATCCCTTACTGCATACAAATGCACATTACATTCTCTGACCTCTGAAATTAGGTCCCGAAGGTCTTTCTGTATGATCTGGCTGTCTGAGTAAACAGTGTGTTTATATTGTGTTTCGCTGATGTGTTAGAGCATGGATCAAACCCAGGGGACCACATAACCAAAGACAAAGTGCTACTGTACAGCGGAAGCTCTCTGTAGAGTGAAAAAATGGCACTTTATAACCCAACAGAATTCAATTACGTGCCTCACTGGATAACAGAGGATAGCCAACACAGTCCACGTCATGTGAAGGGGCCACAGTATACATCATGAATACTGCACAAAGCAATCGCAGTGATCCTTAGAATAATGTTTAAATCAACAACTACAATGCTTCTTAATTTAATCTTTTTACTCCCTGTTTACCCGTGTTTATTTCAGAATGATCTGATCTACTCACCTCCGTCAGCTCATCCACCTCCTCAATTCTCCTCATTGGCGACTTCAACATTCATGTTGACAACATCACCGCCTCCGACGACCTCCTGTCCCTCCTTGACTGCCACAATCTCACCCAGCATGTGGATTTCCCCACCCACACCAGAGGCCACATACTGGACCTGGTGTGTTCCACCGAGACCATCACCCCTTCCAATCTCAGTGGTGTGGACCTCAACGTTGCTGATCATCTTACAATAAAATTCTTAGTTCCTGTCCCCTCCACCTATGGCCGCCCACAGCGCTCCATGACGTACAGGAACACAAAAATATCACCACCACCAACCTCACCAACGCCCTGAACTCCCACCTCGCTCATGATTCCCAGCTGCTCTCAGCCACTGAGTTGGTGAACACCTACAACACAGCCCTAGCTGCCACCCTGGACTCCCTCACACCGCTTAAAACCCCCTGGTACACCCCTGAGATCCGCTCCATGAAAGCCTGCCAGTTGGAGAGGTGCTGCAGGAAAACAGGCCTCACTGTTCATACCCAGGCCTACTCTTAACACATCATCTCCTACAGACTCACCCTCACCCAAACCAAATCCTTCTTCTACTCTAATGTCATCTCCAAAGGCCAAGGGAATTCCAAAGGCCTCTTCTCCACCATCACCAAACTCCTACTGCCCCCTGACAACCCCCTCCAGATCACCTCCTCCGATCTCTGCAACAGATTCACGGAATTCTTCCAAACCAAGATCGATGCCATCTACCAGCAGCTCCAGTCTATTCCTGTGTCCCCCACACCTCCGGTTGTTAAACATGACCCTCTGCCCCATCCCACCTACTCCTTTTCATCCTTCTCCCTGGTGGACACTGACTCCATTATGAAGCTGGTGTCAGGCTCTAAGTCCTCCACCTGCTCTCTGGACCCCATGCCCACCACCCTGGTGAATGCTGGCCTGCCCCCCCTTGTCCTCTCATGGTAGACATCATTAACTCCTCCCTGTCCACTGGCTCCGTCCCTGCTGACTTGAAGGTGGCAGCAGTAACCCCAATTCTCAAAAAACCCGGTCTGGACCCCGATAACCTCAACAACTTCCGCCCCATTTTCAACCTCTCCTTCCTCAGCAAGGTCGAGCGTGCAGTAGCCGCCCAGCTACAGAGTTACATGGCACACCATGACCTGTTCGAACCACTCCAGTCTGGGTTCAGGGCTAAACACAGCACCAGCAGAGACCGCCCTGATCAAGGTAACAAATGACGTCCTCATGGCTGCTGATGCTGACAACATTACAACACTAGACCGCCTGGAAAGTGTCCTTGGCATCACTGGTACCCCCCTGTCCTGGTTCACATCCTACCTAACCAACAGGTGGCACCCTCGGGGGGTCCAGGTCAGCTCCAGCACCTGTTGAACAGGGTGTTCCCCTGGGTTCGGTACTAGGTCCGCTCCTTTTTATGATCTACCTCCTCCCACTATATAAAAAAAAAGCAGCCATTCGGTGATATAAGGAAACATGGCCTCCACTTCCACTCCTACGCAGATGACACACAGCTTTACCTCCACACCAAACCCTCTGCTCCCCTCCCTCCCCCCTCCCTCACTGCCTGCCTCCAGGACATAAAAACATGGATGACCACCAACTTCCTTCAACTCAACAGCAAGAAGACAGAATTAATAGTTGTAGCTTCCCCAGCCCTCCTCCAAAAGATCGACCGCCTTGTTCTCTCTGTGGATGTCTACTCCATCTGCCCCTCCTAGGAGGTAAGGAACCTGGGCGTAATACTGGACTCAACCCTCTCATTTCACCCTCACGTCAAGTCTGTCACCAGGTCCGCCTTTTTCCACCTCAGAACCATTTCCCGCCTCCGCCCCTCACTCTCCGACACCTCAGCGGAAACACTCATTCATGCCTTCATCACCCCCGCACTACGCGTTCCACACTGGGAGACCGAGCTTTCACTGTAGCTGCCCCCAGGCTGTGGAACTCCCTCTCCCCCTCAATCCGAGGCTCTGACACCATCAACCTCTTCAAAACCCACCTAAAAACACACCTGTTCACACTTACCTTCACGCAACACGGCCCTGCTCCCAAGTAGCCCACCCCCTGACTCTTTTCTTTGAAGCCACAGATCCTGTTGTTTGTTTTTGTTAATTTTCTTGTTACTGTTTTGTCCAATTGGACAGCAACTTGCTTCCTTTTTTCCTTATTTGTTTTATTCCTGTTGTTACTATATATTTTATTATATAGCTTCTCTCTCCTTGTACAGTGTCCTTGAGTCTGAGAAGGGCGCTTCTCTCTTCAAATCCAATTTATTATTATTATTATTATTATTAACGTCATGGTGCCCAAATGCGTCCACCTTTTTATAGGATTCTATCACATTTGCATAACAATAGCGAATATTACATACCTTGCACCGTTTTCATTGGAGTTTTTTACAAATTAACGCTGTTTTATTTGTCCTATATATGCGGATACCATTTAAAAACTTAAATTGTACCATTTTGGTTCCCTTTAGACAACAAACATAATGCTAATGATGCACTTTAATTATGATAATTAGGTGGCCATTTACGGTCACTGTATTGAGGTGACGTGAGGGCGCATTCATAGTTTAACGCTCCCATGTTCAGATCGCATTTTCATCACCTTTTACTGATCTGCTGACCTGTGAACTGTGAAAAAAGATCTTGGAATCTGTAGTTCTTTTGTCTGAACCTGTTTCCCTTTTAAATCAATGCTGCCATCTACTGTCAACTGGAAGGTAGTGTATAAAGCGTTGCTTTGTCTCATCTCAGGAGCAAACAACATCCCCATTTTATTTGTCTAACAAACAAAATATTAATCACAATCACTTGTCACATTAACATTTGTGAGTACATGTGTTTTCAACAAAAATATGACAAATTTAACACAACAGCCAGCAATTCATAACATTTTATAAACAATATATAAAAAATATAATAAACATAACTTAGAACAATATCAACTATTTACAGCACACCATACATATTTATACATTTTTTTCATTCATACACTCACTCATTCATACACTCATTCATCCAAACACCAGTAACACCAGAAACTAGCATCTTCGTCCTCCTCCTCCTCCCACTGAACACAGATGGTGTGGAACCATTTGTGACAGTTGTCACACTGGACCCACGACACCAAACCCTCAGAGTCCACAGGGGGGTTCGCCTTTTTACACCGGCCACACCGCCAGATCCCCAGCTTCTGCCTCTTGGTGGTGTGACCTGCAGTTAAAAAGAAATGTATTATTATGATGCTGCTTGATTACAATATACCAATAATAAATATGAATAACTATCTATATAGTACTTTTCACACAGGGACCACAGTTCAAAGTGCCCCACAGCAATTTGTATAAAATCAGCACATTTTTGACAAAATAAATAACAATTCATAAGTTTGCCCTGACAAACTCAAAAAACATAAGTAACATGCCGATGGGTGTCGTGGGTCTGGCGTGGGAGGAGGAGGACGTCGATGCTCCTGTTGGTCCAGGAATACAGGAGGCTGCAGACACAATAAAGGGAGCACCACTCAAAAAATAAATTTTGTTTGGTTTGGTAAATATTGCGCTATGAACAGTCTATCAGTGTACTGTGTGTGTGTAGGCCGTAGGGGCAGGTACAATAAGAGTTTTTCTTCCTGTTCCTTTTGGCCATGGACATTTGTAGATCATGTTTTTTTTCACAGTTGTTTGAAAAAGCTTACGGTGGGAGGGAGAGGAAGTTGGCTGGGACACCCGGTGGGACTGCGGTGGGACTGCCGGCTCTGAGAAAATGGTTAAGAAACAATAAAACATGATTATTTATTCATATGAAAATGTATACTTTTTTGCTAACTGAGAATGTTGTCTCCCAAATAACTGTTAAAAGAAAACAAATAAATAAATACCATCCATTATGGCTGTTGGGGAGGAAGAGGTGGAGGGGTGGTGATCTTCCCCTCTCAAAGCAGGCAGGCGAGTGCTGGTGTGGAGGCTAGAGGCGGGCAGCAGACTGTGGGAGGCAGAAGAGGGGGGCATGGAGGCTGAGGCTGAGGGACCGGCGATGGCAAGACCGGAGCTGGTGGTGGGAGCGGCCCGGGGGGACACTCCTCTTCTGTGGCTGGGGAGAGAGCCGCCACGCGGGGTACAGGAGGAGGTTGTGGGAGTCCTTGATGTTTCAGCCCGCTGCCGCTGTCGGTTTGCCCTGGCTGGGTGGGGGGCTGGGAGCACGGGGGCTGGGTGGGGGGCTGGGAGCACAGGGGCTGGGTGGGGGGCTAGGAGCACGGGGGCTGGGTGGGGGGCTAGGAGCATGGGGGCTGGGTGGGGGGCTGGGCTGGGGGGTAACAGCAGGGTTGGCACCAGGAGATGCAGGGGGAGGGGCAGGGGCAGACGGCATGACCCGCGACCAATCAATAGCTGCAGGGTCCAGAGGGTAGAGGCCACACCTCCTGAAGCCAGCCACCACCACCCTCCGATCTTTCTGCCTCTGGTAGGTGTCTCTG